>NW_019397760.1:0-7577 GCF_000591075.1 Eurytemora carolleeae | reverse complement strand
CCCCCGTCCTCCTTCTTTAGCATACAACACACTAGTAAAAAATTCTTAACCTATGATGAGTAAACAATCAATACGTTAGAGGGACTTCAATTTCAACCCCATTTGTAACCGTCAAATGTAGATTTGATTTAGTTTGTTTATTATCCTAGATTGTTATGTTATGTTTCGCCTACTCTAAAGTGTAAATAATATATCTGAAATGAGCATCAAGTTCAGCTAGGGTTGAGCAAAAAAAATGTGTTTGTTCGAGCTTTTTTAGATAAAGGTTCAATATTTGGTCATAAATAATAGTTGGAAAGTATTTTTAATTTTCGTTTGAAAATGTCAACATTTTCTCCTGTTTTCCAGTTATTTTCAACTCCATTCTCTTTTCCGACATTAAACCTTTTTTCAAAAATTCTTTTTTCTTCTATGCTTTGGCGGTTTTGCGAATTAAATTGATTTGATAGTTAGATGACAATTTTTTATTTTCTAAATTTAAAATCTTTTCAAAAAATAAATAAAAAAGGAAAAAGTGAAATAGTATCATTTGAAAATGTATCTCAATCTACGATTAAACTCAAGTTTGATGTATGGCGTAAAAAGTAATCCACTACACAATTTATCCATCTATACATTAATTTGGCTTGGGTGTCAGCAATCCAATAAACGCAACAAAATAATTCGAAAATGCGCGAATTTAAAAAAAAAAAAATCAGCAGAACACACTGTATACAAATAAAAATGACAGCTGAAATTGTAACCAGTTAAAGGGCGCTAACACTATTTAAAATAAATATGTATTTCGACAAGATAATGAAGTTTATAAAATTAAAGAAAATATTGTTTAGGTTGTATCAAGTTTCACTCTGCACAGCTAATCATCGGCCTTCACACACAATACAGGAAAAAGGAATATCTTCATTTTAAAGGGATTGCTGACGAAACATTTTTCTAGGAATTTTACTTTTTCTAAAGGGGCAGAGGTGCGTGATTAGTAAATCTTATTCGAGGGATTCCTAACTTTTAAAGGACTGTACACTCTTCATTTATAGAGTTAAATGTCCGATTTACAACAGTACCCTAATATGAGCTTTAGCTGATGAATGCATGGGATATCAATCATCTTCTCTCTGAAAACTAACTATTGTCAATTGTGGTTTCTCTATAAAGTGACTTTTTATATACTTCAGAAAAAATATGGAGAAAATTGTCAGAATTAAATACTTTTCAAGCTGGAAAACGACGATATCTCTCTGACAATATAGAAGATGTTTAATTTTATTAATTCCATTGACAATGGGGTTTGAGTAGAGAGTGGAGATTATCAATTTAAATGCAAATTTTGTATAAGAATGGTTGATTAATAGATTAATGACTCAAAGTCCTCCACCAATATCTCCTGTCAACTGCTAGGTTAAATTAATAAATCAAAATTAATAAATAAATTTAAAATATTGATTGGAACTAAATCCTAGCCACAAACTCTAATTTTCTACTCCCAATATCTTTGCAGTTTAAGAACGTAAACCTTTGATCTTTCCAACAAGGTTAGATTTAACACAATTCTTATTTTAAAAAAGTTCTACTACATAGGGTAGCTAACATAAAGGGTAAAAAATTAGAAATTGTTGCAAGAACTCAGTTCCTTTAAAAATAATTTACAAAAATTGTTTATTTATATTTATTCATTTATAATTTAGTTTCGTTAAAAACAGAATTAAGATTCTTAAAGGGATTATTAATTCTCTGATTCAGTCTATACTCCATTTTATTTTTCGCGAACACTCCCTTAAGAAAAATTCACATAAAACCCCGATATTTGGAGTTTAGTACACATACAAATTAATCTTACAATTTATATAAATATATATATAGTATATATATTCTTAGATGCTCAGCTGCTGGAGGTGGGATTGACCGGTCGGCTCAAGAGTCTCATACCGGGTCAACATAAACCTGAGTGCACGAGATCAGGTTTGCATTAATGTTTTTTAGTCAGCAAAATAGCGCTTACTTATCTCTATCGTTTCATTGAACATACCCCTCAATCACGACATTGGTTCTGTATGTACAATTACAGTACAATTATGTACAGTACAACTATAGTTTTCTATGATTAAACTACAGTTTACTTTTCATACTTCTCTTTACAAACTTAACCTCTTCACGATGTTATTTTTTTCTGTAAAACAGTTGAAGATTATGCTCAAACTTCTTGACTTTGTGGCAGAACATTCAGTTTCTTTGCTCTCTCTAACAACTACAGGCCTGTTCCCCTAACAAACATCCCTTCTTGAATATTTATTTGATAAATAACTACTAAGTAAGACACCCTCCCCTCTATCTCTTATACTTAAACTTATCTAAAAAGAAGATTAATAGGACAGTTATGGGTATACATTGCTTCAATAAAAACATAAATAGACGTATTAAATTTAAACTCTAAAAGGATAATGTCCTTTAGGGATGAAAAGGAATACAGGTGTATGTATTATAAAGAAATGAGAATAATTGATAATTTATTAAAATAAATACTTCGTTATAATAACTTTTAATTTAGCTTCTTTACTTTTAATTCAAATTAAAAAGGAATCGAACAGAATTTTAAGATGCCCGAGCTGTTTCAAGAATTATATCATGTTCCAGTCACAATGATTCTCTTAAACATCAATCTGAGCAGCAAATGAATATAATATAAAATATAAATAATAGATTTGTTTAGTGGAAAATTTATTTAGTATGTCAAAAATAACGTTTCAGCAATCCCTTGAACATATTGCAATCACGATTGTAATTTGTGAAAAGTGTATTAATATTGTGAAAATAATACAAAACCAATGTGTTCAATATCAAACTTTACAAACATTATTTCACATCTTTAACTAAATAAAGATTAAACTAAACACATCATTCATGTTTATAAATTCAAAAATGTTTAATTTTAGGCGGTGAGATGATTTTACGACTTGATTTAACAGCCTACAGAGTGCAGCCTTTCAAGTAAATCATTTTTCATTTTTTATTTTCAATTGATTTTTTAGCCTGTATAGAGTACAATTTGAGAAAAACCTTTTTATTATGTTGATAATTCTGGTATAGAATCTATAATCAATTAATTTTATTGAATAACACAAGATCAGAACCTAAAATGTCTAAAGTATAATTTATCAATCTAGGTCCTATAAGCTCTGTTTAATCTTGCCTCGAAGCCATTACAACTCAAATTTCTGCTCACCCCTCTTCTCCGTTGAGCACTATATTCCGTACAAAATAAAACAAAAGAAAGAAACCACAACTCCTGATAGTATTGCAGATACAATCATTACTGAGAATATCAGGGAAACAGACAGCTTGGACAGAAGCGTGCATGTAACCACATCAGCTGTTCTAGAAGAAAGCACAACTGAAGAAAGCAAGACTGAGAAAGTTACAACCGAGTCTCCTGATTGGCTGGAGGGATTCCCAGAGCAGAAATCAGAGACATCTAGCATCAGATCAAAGATTTTACTTCCATCAATGAAAACCGGTGAAATTATAAATGAAAAAGTGCCGGAGTCAAGTTCTAAATACTTCCAAGAGCAACCAAGAAGTAGCAGGATAAAAGAGCAGTTAATACTTCCTGCCGGATTGGAAGTATCTGACGACTTTTATGGTACTTTTTATGTTAATTCAAATTTACAAGAATGAAGAACAGAAGAATTTTGTTTAAATTCTAATTATTACAAGAACTTAAAAGTTTTGAAAAATTTGAAATTTTTAAAGATACATTTAGACCTAGCTCAGAAGTCCTGCAAGTTTATGTTATTATTGAACAGCTTTTGAAGATCTTAGACAATCTCACTCTCTATTTTTTTAGGACACCCTGAATTGTACGTGTATGTGAATTGTGAATCTGCAATTGGGTTTAAAATGGATGCCATCGATAGACCTGGGCTAGTCTGTTCTTTTTGTTCTTCTAAATATTTATTTTAAGTATTTTTCGGTCTCTAGGTGACTCATAAATATTTAGGATATCTGAAATATTGCAAAACTTTATTCTCTACAATTATACTTTTTCAATGTTTTAACTCTGACAGATGGAATAACCTATTAACGGAAGAAAAAAATCCGTCGGAATTAATGAACAGCAGATTCCGATTTTTTCTTCCGTTTTCAGGCATAGCTCATATATATACATCTTCTTTCTTACTGTGAACAAATTTTGCATATTGTAAAAAAGCAAACTTGTAGAAAATAATAATTTGCAATTTTTCAGATATTGTAAGTATTTTGCAAGTAACATTAAAGCTGAAAAATAAACTTATATATTTTAAAGAATGGAAAGAATTGGCTGCCCAGGTCTCTTGCTATGCATTCATATATATCTGGGATTTACTGTATATTTGAACTGTTTAGATTATATGGGAGATATGGAAAGTAAAGCTGCTTTGAAGTCTGGTCGTCTTCCTTCAAGTTTATCCAGTTCAGCAAGACCAATATCAATATCTCTGCCTTTTATCACTTTAATCTCATTCTTTTATATTTATTTATGAATAAAGAACATATGTGCCTGGTACAAATAAATATATGAAAATCTATGAATAATTTGATTTGTTTCAGGGGGCGTCCGCGTATATAGGATTGTTCAGGGGGTATACAGGGGGGCCCCCATATCTACGCACCTGTTTTTGCCCCTACTATCCATATTATTTAAAAGATATGAAAATTAAACCTTATATTTAATGTCGTCTTCAGAAAACTGCTTTCTAATATATTCCCTGTAAATCCTCCAAATCCCAATCTGTTGATTCTGAACTATACCAGCTGGTTATTGAACAGCTGGTTCAGTCTATTCTATAAAAAAATAGTGACAGAGTTATGCAGCACAAACTGGGACTGTAAAGACTTTATAAGTTCTCTTTTCTGCTTTTCTTAGTTTCTGCAAAATTGTACCTGTATTCGATTTTTTATCGATCTTAGTTTCATTAGTTTACAAGCAAGGGCGGCTTTAGGATTTAAGATAAGGGGGGGGGGGTAAATAATATATTATATTAATATAACCCCCCCCCCAAATTAATTGTTTCCCCCCCTGTTATCTTACCTACAGTGTGTCCCATGAAACATGATTGCAGTTGGTGAAGAGTGTAGAATATCTTCTTCCACAATTGTTTAAGTTGTTTGATACCAAAGACAATAAAGTCATATTACAGTAAAATTGGTTTCTAAGTAAAATATGTTTCGAAAAAGAATTGTTTAACGAAATAAACTGCAAAAGGCTTTTAATATCTAATAAAGTATATGAAAGAAGAGATGAATTTTATAACTATTTACCAACTGTCATGTTTCGTGGGACACCCTGTATTAACTTTATACATTTGTATTATACATATCATATTATATAATTCTAATGAAGGGAGAACTATTTTTTATTTCCTGCACTATTATTACTGATCTTTTAGTAAATAATCTTTTTAAATTAATAATCATGCTAATTTGTCTTGGATGAGACTGCAGGTATAGTTTCTATGTTTAATTTTAGAGTTAAAAATAAAAGTATAAGTAAAAGTTTTGAAAATATTTCAAAAATGAATTCTTTTGTAAGAATTATTAAACATTTTAAAAAAAATTGTACATTTCTTGTTTCAGAATGGAAAAATTATCAGAATTAATAACTTGTTAAAGGGATTGTTGCGAAAAATGAAAGGGGGTATAGGCTTAATGCGATAAAAAAGCGCTTTTGATCGCTACTAATCTTATTTCTACCTGTTGGGTCTATAAGGAGAAAATTGTTAAAAACGACTCACACCGAAGAACGTAGTGTCCATACAAATTCAGAAAGATGCAACATTCAACTCGGATCGTAAACAAATCAATTTAATTCCAAACAAATTATTCAGATATTACAAACAATAGTCATCGATTATTTTTGGAAGCATTCGTATATAGTTGATATTTCATAATATTTTGTATCTTTCATGATCTGAGTGTTACTTTTGAAAATATTTATTCCTGTTTCTAGGATTTTTGATAATGAAGACGACATTTTCATATTTTCTAGGAATGTTCGAAAATCCAGCGCCAGCGAAAATTATTTTTAAAAAAAAAATCAAAAATATTATGAAATATTAACTATGTAAGAATGCGTCGAAAAATAATCGATGACTACTGTTTGTAATATCTGAATGATTTGTTTGGAATTAAATTGATTTGTTTACGATCTGAGTTGAATATTGCATCTTTCCGAATTTGAATGGACGCTGCGTTCTTCGGTCTGAGTCGTTTTTAACAATTTTCTCCTTATATAGACGCAACAGATAGAACTTTAATTAGTAGCGATAAAAAGTGCTTTTTTATCGCATTAAGTCTATATCCCCTATCATTTTTCGCGAACACTCCCTTTAAGCCGATTGGAAACCAACGTTATCTTGCGCTATACCGTGGTTGATCGGGCATCCCCTCTTTTAACTGAAGGGTTTTGAAATTTAACGATTTTAGTCCCTGCTTACAATACAAAGTTGAACTCTAACTTAAACAGATATAAACTTTCAATTTTAAACGTTCGATTGTTTTACAAAAAATAGTGGATTTTAGATTAACCCTAAACAGGCTGGGGGGGGGAGCTGTAGTTTTTTTTTGTCATAGCACTCTATTTTTTGACACTATCATTGTGACTTTTAATGAATTGTAATTTAAAGGATTTTTTGTGAAAACATATATTTTTTTAATTTATAAGTTAGGGTATAGGGCGGAAAAAAGTCCAGCCTGTGAAAAAAATCTAAATAGCCCATTACTTTCTTGTGACTTTAGATCAAAAAACTATATTTTTGAAAATCCCTTGAAAAATGCATGTAGAAACATGTGTCACACTTTGATATTTGTTTAAAACAAAAGAAATATTTTTTAAATTTTTTTTTACCCTTTTTTAGACTTTTTTTTCCACCCTCCCTAGCAGTATGACCCAAACTATTAAAGTTATCGGTCTAATTTTTTTTTTCTTTGAGCTGGCCATGAAAAATTGGGCATGAACATGCATTTCAACCCTATACCAATTCTCTAAGGCCTTTTTCTAAGGCCCCCCCGGGCTATACATAGCTTTAGACCCACAGCCTTTATAGGGTAAATAAAAAGTAAACTTTAAAATTTGACCATAAACTTGTAGATTTTAACTATAAACTATTTTATTGAACCTTGAACATTTTACCCTCGACTTCAGAGTAAAAATGTTTGCCTCATTACTTGATGATGATCCCGCTACAGAAGATAAAATGTAAGTACATGTTCTTATTTCGTTTTTTAACTTTACCGTTATAAAAGGCAAATTTACGCTGTAGTGATTGGATTTTGACTTGGGACAAATATCATGATAGACACAATAAGCTCCAAAGGCATTCTCTGTGCATGTGTTAAACACATTTTTACAGTAACTTTCAGGGGAAAATATGAATTTTAACTGGCATGAAAGTTTTTGATGTAGAAATAACCATAAAGCATTTTCATCCATTTCTCGTTCATGTCCTTAATATTTTTTTGTGATGAATATTCTTCAAAACAATGCAACTAATTTGTCCCCAGGACATGAGATGGCTGACCATTGCGGATTTTTATATTGGTGGATT
>NW_019397759.1:0-61518 GCF_000591075.1 Eurytemora carolleeae | reverse complement strand
GGTAGCTATCTACAGGGATACCCACAAAGTACGAGACTTCAAATTAACGAAATGGAGGTTTTTGAAAATTAACGGAATAGTCCGTTAATGAATGGCAAAAACCGTTAATTTTTAAATCGTTAACGAACAACAGGATTAGCTGTTTTTGAGGAAAAAAAATTACAGTTAAAAATTAAAACAAAATTGTTTATTTAAACATGTAAAAAAAATTATACATGTTTTGATGTTTTTAAATGTCGGCTTTTCTGTGTTCACAGCCGTTATCAAAAAATTCTGTCATGGTTAAGGTAGCTTTATATATAAATTGCGTAATAGCGCATTCTATTAAAAAATGTTCAAATCAAATAATTTCTTGAATTCAAATATTATTTCTCAACTTTTTCTAACGTTCTTGTTAACATACCCTTTATCCTCAGTAACGTTTACAGGTCCTTTTCCAGTACTAAAGAAGCATTCTTGCGTATGCTTGTTTTGTGTAATGTACTCACAGCCTTCTAGCTCCTTACAATACTCAATACAATCCGGTTTACTTCCAATAAGTGATCCACTCTCTGAAAAATTTATCGCTAGTCAAATTTTCACAAGGCATAGACAAATCACGATCGTAAGGATTCAGGGTCAATTTATTATTTTTATTATTATTCATACAAGAAAGCATATAAAAGCCATGAGCCTATTTATGCAATAATTGCAGTGGAGAAAAAATTAGACTTAAATGAATCTTACAATGAAAAATAATTTTTCAAAAATAATCTAGATTCAAAAAATTTGTCTAAGAAAGGTTTCACTTAAACGATAATTATAACAAATCAAATTCACTTCAGAATGGGTTCTCTTAATAGCTTTCTTCCTTTAAAAGTTTGATTTTGAAATTCACACTGTATAGTGCATAGATGGGAAGCTCATGGGGGTCAGGGGTTTCCTCCCTAAAAAACAAGACAATTGAGAGACAACTTACAGATCTTTAAGCGGTACTTACTTTAAACAACGATTATTTGGCCGCTAGGTGAGATACCTAGCGGCCAAAAAATCGTCCTCTTCAGTTAGCAAATTTTGATTGCAACATTTGAATGCCTAATTTGAAATTAAATTTAATTTTTTCAATCTGAGTGGAATAATGCAGCTCTGTGAAGTGAAATGAACGTTTTTAACCATTTTCTCCTTAAAAGTAAAATAAGTAGCGATCGATATTAAAGTTTATATCAAACCCCTTTCATTTTTTTGCGAACTCTCCCATTAACGGACTTTAGACGTAATTAAAAATGACTCTTCCTGTTTAGTGGGGTAAAACCCTTTTCTGATTATGTATAAATGAGATTGTTTATTTAGTCAAACCGTTTTTATTTTTAGTATTAGGCTTTCCATTAAACTTCCATTAAAGCAAACTGTCAGAAATTAACACTTTTTAACAATGAAAAACACATTTATTGTCTTCATTGTTAGTTGTTACTTAGATTAAGGTGTATTAAGGACATAAGTATAAATAGGACATTCAATGATACAATTATTTGAATGGTTACTTGAAATTATGTCTAGAGTCCTTTCTTACCAAGATCAATTTGATTTCCATACATTTTAAGATTATCTGCCTCGCAAACACAAGATCCTTTCCAGGAAAACTGAACATCTGGAGGATTTTAGATTTCATTAAAAACTTAAAATTTACTGCCTTGTCAGAAATGCAAATGATCATACAGTACAGTGTTCTCCAAAATAATGTCGAATACAACGACAAATTTAATTGCTATTTTCTACCAGTTTTAAAATTACTTATGGTAAAGGGTACTTTGTACGATATCTTACAGGGATCGAATGTCGTAAATGTATTCCACTTAATTTTGGTGACCATTGTAGAATAAAAATCCCGCACTTACATACATTTTTCACCGTCTTCGGCACAATTAAGCGGCAGCCCAGTTGCTTGCACAATAAAGACAAAGATAATAATCATTTTCAAGTTCATAACATCAGAAGTCTAAAAAAGAATGTTAATTTTTCAATCCATTCTTATTATTGAAAATGTTGTAAACTTATTTAACATAGGAAGACGACTGTTTGACTCAAGTGATGAATTTAATAAAATTAGCATTAAACCCGTACATGAATAGTACACTGTACAGTGTTCCACAGGCCCATCTCACTATATGAGTTAGTTTTCAAGCTTGTGTTTCAACGCTAAATACATAAAAAACTGATAAAATGTCGTATTCCTATTACAGTTTATGAGTCTTGCTATATGGGGGAACTGAGAGCTAAAAATTATGATTTTTAAACCACCAAATGTTGTAAAATTGCGNCCCCCCCCCCCACGTTAGTTCTGTGTACACCCCTATTTCCAGACATTATTTCGTTCGAATTATACACTTTACTTTTTGTTATACCACTACAATTTAGAATACAGTGGTAGAACTTAATATCGATACAATGAAGACGACTTTTCAATTTTCAATTTCAAGCTTTTTGCAAATTGCATGTACAAGTAAACAACAAGAAGCTGTTAATTGGCAGCTTCTCGTTAGTTCCATGTTTATGTGTATCTATGATGTTTAAAAGCTTTTTAGAAATAAAAATTGTAATCACAAGTCGTCTTCATTGTATTGATATATACTAAGTGGACCGGATATCACAGTGTTCACATTAGACCCAAAGTGTGAACTATAAATCAGGTATTTTTATCCATTTAATATTTTTAACGAGGTTTTCTACGTTTATATTTTGGTTAAATTTAAGTCAATTCTCCTTAATTTTCAAGTTAATTTCATTTTTTCATGATTTCTGAACTTTGCATTTTGGCCACATATGTCAATCAATAACTACAATAAATTTTCACAAATGCAAATGCATTTGACTTTGGGACACTATGTGTACAAAGAATGATACTTTAGTAGCGGTTGTACGGGGTTTATATTGTCTGTTCCCTATTATGCAATATTCTCTGAAACTGTAAACCTATTTCTGTATTTCCAAAATTTTATGTAAACCATGATTCAAAACAGAAGACAAAATTAACCTTGGGATCGTCTTATTTTATGATTTTTAAGTCGTCTTTACAGTCTCATCCTTTGTGGGTTACCCTGTATTTGCACTTGCGAGAAATTATTTATCATTGATATAAGATACAGATTAATCACAAAATATGGGACTTAATGAACAATCTTTAATATTGACGATTTCAAGGCATTAAGTCCTTGACACAAACTCTGCTTTTCTAATCTTTGCAAACCCATTGTCGTATAATATTAGATAAAATAATCTGATTTTGAAATATCAAGGGTTTACACCATTAGGTTGCCAGATATAGGGATTAGCAAATTTGAGTTTCTGGACCTTGGTTCTCGACCTTGAAAAGGTTTGAACGACTGATAAAATTTCTAAAATCCTTTAAAAAATCTCGATCATATTTTGTAGGTTACCTTGCAGATATTAAAAATTATTAGGTTTAAACTATAAAAATATGTTTTGCGTATTTTTTCGATATTTTACTGATTTTCAACTATACACGTCTCCTCCTATCCTTTACTTCCAGCCTACTGAGAGTGAGTGCAAAAATGTTCAGTGTTTTAGCGGATACATATAGCGGGGGAGCGCGCTGCACTTTGCAACTGCAGTTCAAGCAAATCCTGGTGATATCATCGCCCGCGGTTAAACTGCAGCTGCTGCCTGCAACACTGGAGGTGCGCTGCTGCAGTTGCATTATTGCATAATATCCAGGTGTTGAAGGACAACACAAAGCCTTTATCTTGTATTTAATGGGAATATTCAGAGAAAATTATCCCCGCACGTTAAACTAAAGTAAATTTCGCGTAAGATAAAAATCTGTCATGTTTTTACTTTTAATCATAACTTTTTTCATTGAACAGGGTTTAAAAAGAACAAAAAAGTTTTGTAAATCGTTTGAAAATTTGTTTTTATAATACTTGTTCGTAAAATCAAAACTAGAGGACCTACGAGGTCACAAAGGCGTACCATTGATATAGAACAAATTTGTCATTCTGTTACTGTTCAGTTTGCTGTGGCCGACCGTATACTTTATGACAGACAATAAGAAGTAAATTGTTAAACATATGATTTTGTAATTAAAGGGATAGTAGACATAATTTTTAAAGGGACTGTAAGCGTAATTTCTAGGGACCCTCCTTGCAAAAATAGCAATGCCCCATTTACAAGAGTACCCCCCGTATCTGATCAAATGGAAGAAACCATCGTTATCTGATATAAAAAGTAATCATATCAGATAATTTTCTCCTTGCTTCTTACAAGCAAAAATTCGCAAGTCACTTTCGAAGAGAAACAAGTTTATATATATGTAATTATATTATTGATCAGAAAAAGCTTTTAAAAACTACACGTTGTATTGTAGTACCAGGCGCACATTCTATTATTCTGTAGATAGTATTACTTACTGGTTTTATCTTTTACATAAGTTTAAGATGTCTTCAACGTTTTCCGGAACCTTTTCCCGGAAAATTTCGGTACAATTGTTCCGTAAACCGGAATTTTCCGGAATACTATTCCGTAACGTTCCGAAATTTCCGGTTTACGGGAAAAAAACCGTTCCCGAAATCGTTCCGGAATTCTGGATTTCCGGAACCATTTTCATAATGGAAATGGAAAAATTTCCAGATCATTTCCGTACGTAAACCGTAACCCGGAATTCCGGTGGAAACCCCAATTGTAGATCGGAAATTAGCCATCATTGCAAAGAGGGTAACTCGAAATTTCGCTTTCTACACTACAGTCCCTTTCTGTGGCCCTCCATGTATAGGTTTCCATGTCCCATTCACAAGGGTACCGTCGGAACCTTTAACTGATTAACAATCTAGGAAGATATCGTCGATTATCTATCCTACTGAATTCAGACAATATTAATTTTTTCCTATTTGTGCAAAATTCACTTTTACAGAAAACGTGTAACTGAACAAAATCAGTCATTAGAACACTTTAGTTTCATTAGAAGTAAAAATTTCCATTTACTGATAGCGCCGATACAAGCATTTATCTCTAATTGAGAAAGATAGAAAGATAGATGTTACCACAATGCAATTTCTATTGGTTCAGAATAGACACCAAACACATGGCTGAACCCTGATTGGATCAGTCGCTAATGGACTCGGCATACAAGAGTGTTGTGTTATGGTGTGTAGTGCCGTTACAAGAATTTATCTCTAATTGGATAATGAGATAGATAGCAAGATAGATGTTACCGCCATGCAATTTCTGTTGGTTCAGAATACACACCAAACACATGACTGAACCAAGATATGGATCAGATGCTAATGTACTCGGCATACAGGAGTGAGAAAGAAACACAAGGGTATTGTTGTTGTTTATAAATACATTATTTATTTGAATTGCGTCTCCAACCCATTAAATGAATTTTAATTCTCAAATTGAATTTAGAATAAAGTTAAAACAAGAGAATTCAACGTTGTAATTTTAGAATAAAGTTAAAACAAGAGAATTCAACATTGTAATTTTAGAATAAAGTTTAAAAGAAATCTCAGCCTAAGCCCAATAAGTTTAAATTACAACTTGTGTATAAAATAATGGTTATTTTGGTAAGGGTTGATAAATTAATTTTATTATAATTTTGTAAAACATACAAAAAAATCAGACTTGGCACAAATTAAAATTTTGTAATTTATAAATATTATTTGCAAATGGTGTACAAAACTATTTGATTTAATATAATTCATAGTTTTAAATATCTAAAGTCTACGACATTGGGTTGCAAAAATACAGGGATTTTTCTGAGTTTGTGACAAGAGCTCAATTCCATTCAGGCAATTCTTACAGTCATGAAATATATGAATTAATAAAATGTAAAATGTAAGACATGCCCTAATGCGAAGTTTTAAATTGTAAACATGTAAACCTTCGAAATTAATAATTTTATAGCATTTGTGATATTTTGATTTTCATATATTACTATCTCTCACGTCAAACTAAAGTAAATTTAAGGTTAGATTGAAACGGTTATGTTTTCAATCATAACTCCTTTAATTGAAGAATACAATATATGTTTAGAATTTGAATTATTTAACCAAATAAATATTTCTTATACTTGTGTGTAAAATGAAACCTAGAGGAGCTACAAGGTCACAAAGCTGTAAGATGATGTAGAATAAATTTGTTCTCCTCCTGTCTAGTTTGCAGTGCACAGAGTGAAGTGTTAAATGCTGAAAATTTGTATTTTAAATAAAACTGATCTTTGTTATTGTCTACAATAGCACGTTATTCTGACATGTCACTGGCTGCAATAGCACGTTATTCTGACATGTCACTGTCTGCAAAAGCACGTTATTCTGACATGTCACTGTCTACAATAGCACGTTATTCTAACATGTCACTGTCTACAAAAGCACGTTATTCTGACATGTCACTGTCTACAATAGCACGTTATTCTGACATGTCACTGTCTGCAAAAGCATATTCTGACATGTCACTGTCTGCAATAGCACGTTATTCTGACATGTCACTGGCTACAATAGCACGTTATTCTGACATGTCACTGTCTACAATAGCAAGTTATTCTGAAACTCTGTCACTGAAAACTCCGGTTCATTATTAAGTACCGTACCGACTGCTTTTTATAAGAACTTGTACAGAATACGTACAGACTACACTACACCCCACTCTCATAGTTTCGTGATCCTAATCCGGCACAACATTTACTGTATATGCATTAAGTCGTACTGTCCAGTCTGGACTAAGGTTTCCAGCGAAAAGGAAAAATCGTTTCGAGAAAATTTCTCATTTTTCGCGACCATTTCGCTTCATTTTCGCATTTCGTTCGCTCGCGAAAATTTCGCAAAAAATGCGAAAAATTCGCGAAAAATAATGTGAAAATTGAAAAATTCTCTCTTGTAATTGGCTGGCTCATTATCACAGTTGACCGCATGTTTTGTGGACGGACAGACAGAAACTTAAAAAGATAGATAGTGAAATCAAACTTTCCTCGACAAACATTTATAGAAGTAAAGGAATAAAAATTATTTATATGACATACTAAAACTTCAATTATTGAGCTATCAGAGCACATAATTCCACAAGTTCTTTGAGCAATTAATGGTTTTTACAAAAATTTTGCATTTTCCCGAAATTTTCGCTAGAGATATTTGCACTCGACAGAAGAAGAGAAACTTGAACGTTGATCATAATATTTGTGTCCAAACCTGACACTTAGTGTCAGTTTTGGAACAAAAGCACGGTTTGAACTTTCTTCCCCTGAACTATAAAGATGCTCAGTGAATTAATATAAAGATGAGGAAAATGTTGTTGTTGTTTTATGGATTTATAGTCGTTTAGTTTTTATTGTGAACTAAAATATGCTGCTCTCTCAATAATACAATTCTGATTGGTGTTAGGTACTTTCCCATAGGCATTTTCCCAAGGGCGACTTTCAAGCGAAAGTTTCCCAAGCGGCATGTTCCCAAAGGTTAAGAATTAGGCCTTTTGAGGCGCCGCAGGTTGAAATGGGGATGGGGGGTGAGCGCTGCGGAAAGAACAGGCTAGGGGGTCCAAGCGCTGCGGCTAGGACAACGCCGCTTTGAAAAAAACTTTGGGAAAGTATCTTCTGATTCGATACTCTTTAAAGCTTTGTCTGACTACGTATAAATTAGATATTAATGTTTATTGCTTGTTGTTCTACAAAAGCGACATAAGCATTTCTGCTGCAGGATAACAATTTAACAATTATCAAAATTGGACACTTTTAAAGCTAGTAAAACGATCTTTTCTATCGATATTAATAGACAAAATCATGATTTTGAAGTCCAATAAACAGAAAAAAAAACAGCAATTGTAAAGGATCAATAAATTGTACTAAGACCAATTTAAAGTTGAGTTTCTAGCTGTATTGGGAAAAAATTGGTTTAAAACAACAATCAATATCAATAATATTGATTAATGTTATCTTTCCAGTCCATAGTTGTATAGATATATACTATAGCTGGCAAATTATTTATATCTGGTTCTTTGAAAATATTTGATATATAATGTTTTGGAGTAGGAATTAACATTACGATTTTAAGATTGCTATCATGCTGTAAAATATATAAGTAAAATATCATGCTTCTAGGATATATATGCACCGTGCATATTATGCACTTTACAAATACTAACATCAAAAACAGTAAGGTGTCCTTTTGATAACGCAGGATTTTATTCCACTTTGCGACTATAAAGCACCTCCAGTCATTTTTAAATATCTAAAAGTATTTGAGGTTAGTAATTGGAATTCCTCATTGTCTCTGAGCTAAAGTAGGGTACCATTGTGAATCAGATTAGCAACTCTTTGAATACGTCAAGTTACAGTTTCTTTAAGATGAAAAATCATTAACAACAGCATATGATAATAATATAAGTTTATCCATTGACTTGCACAATTATTAAACCTGGCACTCCTAACATTTTTTCGTACTCCTTGAACTTATAGTCCTTGGACCTTGACTTAAAACCGGTTTTTGCCTGTCCTGCTGCACCCACTGCAATATAGTTATGCATTTTGCAACCTTTGCATACTGCAACTCAGTTCCACACAATTGCAGATAGATAGAAATACAGATAGATAGATAGATAGATAGATCAGATATGTAGATATATCTTGTGTAGATATATATTTGGATNCTCTTGTATTATGGATATCGAGATCTTTTGTTAATCTGCAGATTAACTCAAACTTTTTTCGAAATCCCGAATTGTAATTAGCTAGAGAGGAGCAAACACTAAAATGAATATACGAGAAGAAATACCTTTGATCCTCAATTTAAAAGTGTCCATAGTGGATATCGGGATTTTAAGTATAACCTCAAAAATTTAGACTAACCATATTTGCTAGGGTCAAATTTTTGCAAGATTACCAACACGAATTTTGTAACTCCTGACAAAATGAAACGATCGGTTTTCAAAAAAGTAAAAACGATCCTTACCTTTACTCGTAGTAGCGGCAAGTACGAAAAATCATTTTATTTTGTTGATCTTGGAAATTCAAAACTTTTTATTTTTTCTTCAGATCTTCAGAAATAGTCAAGCTTTGACTCGAATTTTGTAAAATTTCACACCATTTCAAATTGCATCATATATCTTCGAAACCAGATGATGTAAACCATTGATACTTTTAAACTTAGATTATCATATTTATAATTTGAAATATCTAAGGTCTTGGTTTCCAAATATATATGGATTCGAAAATCAGGGTTTTTGGCTAAACTCAATTCCTTTAATACAGAAAGATTGACCATTAAATATTCCAACGTTGTTGGATTTTTTTCTGGCGAACAATGAAGAGTTTCTTTGTAAAGAAAATACTAAACAAGATTTAAATATGTGAATCCCACTGATTTATATAATTTCATATTTTTTGTAAAGAAAATACAAAACAAGATTTCAAAGTGTGAATCCCACAGATCTATAAAATATGAGATTTTTTGTAATTACCAAATAGATTATCATGTACAGTAGGCGGCAACTGAGAAATTGACCGATTATACATGACGTCACAACTCACAGTCACAAGTGTCAAATATAACAAGGAAAAAGAAATTATTTAACATGTTTCAAAGATTTAAAAAAGTGAAAATATAGAATAATATTGCACTTATTTTACTTTAAGATAAGAACTTTATTCTAAAATTATCACTTTTATTAATAATTTTGCCGGACACAAGAACTAAATTGACACTTGTGACGTAAGAATACAGCCGTACTGTAAGTTTACAAATTCTACGATGCCATAAATTGTACTAGAATCTTTTTGGTACTTACGTAATCTTAGACATATTCCCTAATTTCATCACGTAATCTATCTATATTTATAAAATAGTAATATGTTTGTATGTCCGATCATAACTCAGGACTCCGTTAACCGATTTGCCTCCGTTAACCACGAGAATGTGTGTAGCTTGGTTTTTAAGTTCTTAGTTGAATTGGTTATCTCTTTTCATTTACAGGCAAACTGGTTTTAATAAAATAAAAAAAATTAGGTCTGTTTAAAATTTATGGATTTTTTGTCAACAATGGTACCCAGAAAACTGTAGAATAGGAAGACGACTGTTACACTCCAGTCCTGATATTCAATAGTCGATCCAATCAGCATAAAATACAGCAATTAAGATTTACAAAACATACTAAAATGTAGTCTTCATCTCGAAGGAGATTTCGAACGTTAAACACTCAAATTTTTCTCGATTAAAGGGACTGTTAGCTAAATTTCAAGAGACCCTTTATGCAAAGAGGACAATGCCCGATTCACAAAGTTTCCCCCGAAACTTTTAACTGTTCATCGAGCAGAGAGATCTTTCTGTTTAAACTTATCAAAGCCTGCTTGAATTCCTCTAAAACGCGACTGCACGGTTGTAAGCTGTGTACAGTCTGAACGCAAACAGCTGATCTGTAANTTTCCCCCCCCCCCCCCTCCTCCTGCTGCGCGCATATTTCGGTATGCTTTAACAAAGAAAGATTTGATGGTTCAATAATAATAAACAGAACTATAAATAGTGATGCAATGATTATTCTCTGCCTTGATATATCTAGCTCTCATTCACTACAGTTTATTTTTGTAATTTGCACACTATACTACAGAACTGCAAAATCCTTTAACTTTTGCAAAATAATGTTTTGCAATATTTTAACAATTATATCCCGACCGATTTATTTACGTTATCACCAAAAATATAAAACAATTTCGGGCACCCTACTATATGGCTAGTTTATACACTTTTCATTCAACTAGAAACTTAAGACAGGGTAACGTTATAAAACCAAGCTTTGAAAACTGGGTTTTATGAATTTTGTAGATACTTAAATTTGTGTCAACATGCATTTAATTGGTCAAATTGGTGAATTCAGTTGGTTTCCGTCGTTTTCTAAAAAGTAGAGATGTGCAATTACTTATTATTATAAAAATTGATGATTAAATTAAAATGATAAAACTTTAAATAGATAAATGAGGAAATCTCATTCTCACTGATCATTGGTACAACTTCGTGACCTCGTAGCTCCTCTAGCTTATGGTTACATAAAAGAAATTTCAAACACTATCGTTCGTCTCAATATAAACATAGGATAGTCTGATTTTAGCTATATTTTCATGAAACAATAATCACAAATAACCCTAGCTAGTGCTGCCATTTTTAAGAGCAAAAATGACAGACCCATTTTAGAAATGACACGATCAGGGCTATTTTGTGAAAAATATTGATAAAATCAAGTTATCCACAAAGAATGCCGCAAACTGTTTCTAAGTTCACTAAAGACGACTCTAATTATATTATTTCTGTATTATATTTCAATCTTACGTGCAATGTACTTTAGTTTGACGTGGGAAAATATGTTAAACGAAACTCGGTTTAGTTTCCTGCTCTGGGTTTCGTTGAACGAAACTCAGTTTAGTTTCCTGCCCTGGGTCCTCCTATAGCTGACCGGCTAGGAGCCAGGTTAAATTAACGTCATGTTGCCATTTAAAGAAATTTCAAGGGATCCTTCAGTGCAGTTTCTTTTAAGCCTCCTTTCCTTTAGAGGCTGATATCAGTTTGCACCCATCCTCCAGTCATAGAGGCCTTAGGTATATTTATATATGTAAATGCTGAAAATATAGACAGGGTAAACAATAAAATCAGTGTTAATCAAATCAAATAAATCAAATCAAATTTTTTGTGAAAAATATTGATAAAATCAAGTTATCCACAAAGAATGCCGCAAAC
This sequence comes from Eurytemora carolleeae, assembly GCF_000591075.1. Classification (NCBI taxonomy): domain Eukaryota; kingdom Metazoa; phylum Arthropoda; class Copepoda; order Calanoida; family Temoridae; genus Eurytemora; species Eurytemora carolleeae. The sequence goes on along the minus strand of NW_019397759.1, from coordinate 49,816 downwards.
TGTTTCTAAGTTCACTAAAGACGACTCTAATTATATTATTTCTGTATTATATTTCAATCTTACGTGCAATGTAATTTAGTTTGACGTGGGAAAATATGTTAAACGAAACTCGGTTTAGTTTCCTGCTCTGGGTTTCGTTGAACGAAACTCAGTTTAGTTTCCTGCCCTGGGTCCTCCTATAGCTGACCGGCTAGGAGCCAGGTTAAATTAACGTCATGTTGCCATTTAAAGAAATTTCAAGGGATCCTTCAGTGCAGTTTCTTTTAAGCCTCCTTTCCTTTAGAGGCTGATATCAGTTTGCACCCATCCTCCAGTCATAGAGGCCTTAGGTATATTTATATATGTAAATGCTGAAAATATAGACAGGGTAAACAATAAAATCAGTGTTAATCAAATCAAATAAATCAAATCAAATAAAATCAAATCAAATCAAATTAAATCAAAGATAAAGGGATCAAAATTTTTAGTTTGTGGCAAATACTCAATTCCTTTGCAAAGAAAAAAACAATTCAGGAACATGAAGAATTAAATCCACAAACTTTAAACTAAACTTAAATTAATTTTATGTTTCCAGCGCCCGCAATTTATAAGCTTCGGCTCGGGTCGTAATTTCTTAGGCTCGACTTAATAAGTTAGGCCGATATCGGTTGGTTTTAGTGAAGAATAAGGCTCAATGTTGAGTCTTATTCTCGCCATGCAACTTTAATCCGAAAGCCCCAAGCCGTAAATAAGGCCCAACGGCAGCTGAGACCTGAATCGTATTTTCCCGAATTTTTTAAATCGTGGGCTCTGTGAATCTAATATTTTAATAAAAGTATAAATTATGACAATATTGCTATAATTTATCCGACAATTGCATAATGGTTTTTGTTGTAATTGTCTCAGTCGTATGCTGGTATGCTATATAAAGCACTTTGTATATTCAATAGATAAATAATAGAACAGTTGCAATATCTAAGATTCAAAATAATTCATGTAGAAGATTTCTTTTTTATATCGGCTTGCAAAGTTAAAGATATATAAAGTATATATGTAAAAAGCATCTTTACTTTTTACATTTTCTTTATGTATGTTAAGTGTCTGAACCCCTTTTTTCCATAATAGCTTTGCTCTGATCAAAAATGTATGTTCTTTGAAAAAATGTTTAAAGATAGTAATTGGCTGAAACTTCACATAGGTGACTAGGCTAAAAATATTTTTGGAAATTCAATTGACAAGGCCGGGTACTTAAACTAAAATTGCATCTTCATACTACTGCAAGTAAATAACGATACTTAAAATAAATTTCCAGAATGCGTTATGAGATATCATCACGCTATGCTCGTTCTTGTAGCCCACAATCATTCTCTTATTCAAGGTTAAAGTTTACAATTTATAAACATGTACTGTACTGTGCTGTACTGTACTGTACCGTACTGTACTGTACCGTACTGTACTTTACCGTACTGTAATTTACCGTACTGTACTGTACCGTACCGTACTTTCATGTACTGTACTGTACTGTACCGTACTGTACTGTACTGTACTATACTGTACTGTACTGTACTGTACNGATATTTTTATTTTAGTTTTAAATTGACATAATGCAGACGTTTCCTTTTAATGTAAACTGCTAAACTTATTTTCCCAAAAAGTAAACTCAATCTTTCCCATAAATTGGCTTATTTTTGAAAACATTTTGAACATTAAACATGATGCATCATAACATACTCTTAAAGATCAATGGACGCCCATAACCCAAAATTTGCACTATTTAACGAGAAAATTGCAAATTGCAAATCTGTAACGCCCAGGTAATGTCAGTTATTTTTTTTTGATTATTTCATCTTTTCTTATTTATTAGACTACCCAAAACAATTTGTCTCGGTACCAGCAGTTTATAAACTGAACACACAACTAAATGATCTTTAATAAACTTCTTAAATTTCTTAAAGGTATGATCTTCCGCGTGATGCGGCAGAATTTCTTAATTACAATGGCCTAAATTAATCATTTAATAACGTAACAATTGCCGGAAGACTCAAATACACTGACATAAAAAAACCGTAAGGTTGTGGCTCATGGCTGCTGGAAGACAAAAAAGATAATATGTGGCATGGAAGGGGAAAAAATTGTGGCTTATGGCCGTTTGCCTTCCCCCTCTCATATAACCAACTCATATACCTAACAGTCTTCCAAGAGTAATAACTAATTAAATTAACTTTATCTATATCTAGCTTACGACGGGAGTCCCTTTCTGAGCATGTGGACAGTCTGATTGCTAGATCTAGGATACATGATCAGGTATATCTAATCTAATAATTTATTTTTCCGTTGAAAATATGACAGGTTGTTCATAAAAATTACATATTTATTAATTTATTAATAAACCCTATGAGATACAGAGTGAGCATTAAAAAAATAGTGTCTTTATCAAAAGGTGTTTAACATAAATTACTACATGCCTTTACAAGATTTTAAATTGTGCACTTACTTTTTGTATCTTAAAACTCGACAAAGTACTGAATATATTTATATGTAGATACTAGATAGGCATTTGGTATTTGATCAAAATTCTTTATAATTCTTAAAGCGCAAGAAATTTGCCAGGACAACTGAATGTCTTTCTTTACCACTGAGAATGAGACACACACAGCTAATCAAATTGTGCGTCACATTTCAAGATTTGGCGTGTTGCAATGCTTTGGGCTTGGTTTTCCTTTTTTTCTGATATCTTATATCATTTACCATTAAAAACTGTAAATCTAGACAGCGTTTATTAGAGACACCCTTCAAGATTAAAGAATATGTGTGTATCCTGCAGAAATACACGAAAGATCAATTCTATTTATAATTTACTCAGAATTCCACCCATCTCTAGAAAACATGAACTCGAAAACAAAATATCAGGCTTAAACTATGTCTACAGGAAAAATAGGCAATAAAATAAGACGTTTTTCTTTGATCCATGCAAGCAGTTTTAATTTCACACATGTACAGATCGTTTTGTTATAATTTTTCAATTTATTTTACATTTTTACACTGTCAAGAAGTGGTTTAAAATTTTGACTAAACAAAACGTGAGGTTCGGATCTCAGCATGGGGGGTTCCGAATAGAAATTTTGTAGTCACGGAATACTTTTTTAAAACTACCTAATTATTCGGAATAAAATATTTGGGGCTCATTGCCGTAACCCATCCCTCCCTCGGTCACACAAAGTCGTATATATTAATTATAGTTTTCATCAACTAAAGGGAATCTCAGTTTTTAAAAAGTTTATCCGGCCATGCTTGTTCATTTATCCCTATCACGGTTGGGGGGGGGGGGNACATTAATAGACATTAAAGGGACTGTAATTTCAAATATGAAATATTCCTAAATTTATAAACATTAAGAGACATTAAAGGGACTGTAATTTCAAATATGAAATATTCCTAAATTTATAAACATTAAGAGACATTAAAGGGACTGTAATTTCAAATATGAAATATTCCTAAATTTATAAACATTAAGAGACATTAAAGGGACTGTAATTTCAAATATGAAATATTCCTAAATTTATAAACATTAAGAGACATTAAAGGGACTGTAATTTCAAATATGAAATATTCCTAAATTTATAAACATTAAGAGACATTAAAGGGACTGTAATTTCAAATATGAAATATTCCTAAATTTATAAACATTAAGAGACATTAAAGGGACTGTAATTTCAAATATGAAATATTCCTAAATTTATAAACATTAAGAGACATTAAAGGGACTGTAATTTCAAATATGAAATATTCCTAAATTTATAAACATTAAGAGACATTAAAGGGACTGTAATTTCAAATATGAAATATTCCTAAATTTATAAACATTAAGAGACATTAAAGGGACTGTAATTTCAAATATGAAATATTCCTAAATTTATAAACATTAAGAGACATTAAAGGGACTGTAATTTCAAATATGAAATATTCCTAAATTTATAAACATTAAGAGACATTAAAGGGACTGTAATTTCAAATATGAAATATTCCTAAATTTATAAACATTAAGAGACATTAAAGGGACTGTAATTTCAAATATGAAATATTCCTAAATTTATAAACATTAAGAGACATTAAAGGGACTGTAATTTCAAATATGAAATATTCCTAAATTTATAAACATTAAGAGACATTAAAGGGACTGTAATTTCAAATATGAAATATTCCTAAATTTATAAACATTAAGAGACATTAAAGGGACTGTAATTTCAAATATGAAATATTCCTAAATTTATAAACATTAAGAGTATTAAAGGGAATTCAATGATCAGTTAAGGGTTTAAAGGGTACCTTTGTAAATCGGGTATTTCTCTTTATTGTGGAGGGTCACAATTAAAACGACGCTTACTATCCCTTTAAAAAAGCCTTTTATTGTTAAAATTATAGAAAATAGCTTTTAAAAATTCTTAGAAGCTTAGAAACATGTTGAATCTATTGTCAGTGAGTCTTCATTTTCAACCCAATCTTTTATAAATATTAACTTGTTGCATAATGTAATTTCAAATATAAATATTCCTAAACTTATAAACAGAGTCATTAAAGGAACTGTAATTTCAAATATAAAATACTCCTAATTTTATAAACATTAAGAGACATTAGAGGGACTGTAATTTCAAATATAAATATTTCTAAACTTATAAACATTTAGAGACATTAAAGGGACTGTAATTTCATGGATAAAATATTCCTAAACTAAAAAATTCTTAGAAGCTTAGAAACTTATTGAATTTATTGTCAGTGAGTCTTCATTTTCAACCCAACTTTTTTATTAAATATTAACTTATTCCATAAACTGTCTTGACCGGGCCGACTGCCTTTGATTTAACCTCTTTCTAAAACATTTATTCATTTGTGTCTTTGTTATATATACATTTTATAACATGGTACGTTTTTAATTGAATTGTGAATGACTATATTTAGATCCGAGCCAGCAGCCTTGAACCCTTCTCTGATATTGCAGAATTACCAACTATTAGGTATAAAGTGTATCTTATTGTTGACCCAGGGGGGGGACGCGACGATCATTTCCCCACTTTAAATCTTTCTTTCTTTCTTGCTTATATATTAATTTTCCATTAATTTTCAATTACTATTTGCCACCTGTTCTGTTCCTTATAATTATACCTAATAATTGTAGAAATCCTAAAAAGAATCGCTAAAAAAAATTTCATCTCAAAGGGAGTGTAAACATAATTTTAAGTGACACTTCCATGCATAGATGACAATGGCCGATTTACCCGGTACCCTTGAAACTTTTATCTGATCAATAATATGGAAGATATTGTCTCTTTTGTAGAGAATTAAAAATAATCGGTTTTCAAAACTGTAAACATATTTATATCTAATTCATACGGACAAAGCTTTTCAGGTGTACCATTGTGAATCGGATATTGACATCTTTGCACTCAGGTTCACTGAAAATTACCCTAATAGTCAATATGGTTATTGTATTGAAAATAAAACGAATATAATAATGTTTTAGCGTTAGCAGGTTTTAAGTTTCAGCCTATTGATGCATTATGGTTAATTTTATCATCCTAATATAATTCTACCAGAGCTATAAACTTTAGAATTGTAAATACCGAGATCAATGCTTGATCTTCTCTTTTTGTTAATCTCAAGATAAATATATTCTTAAGTTTATATCCGCAAAAGTGTAAATATCTTAACCAATCGAGTGGCGTTTGGAGAAACCGGAACAGCCAATCAGAGAAGCCAGGAAATTTGAAATTTTGCGCGCCATTTACTGAGTGGTTTCTCATACAAGGATGAGAAAGGAAAATATAAAGTAATCAATTTGCTATAGATGTCTCTTGTTTCAATTGTTCGTAGAGGTACAAAGTTGTCTCCTACGAGCAATTAAGGCAGGAGGTTTCTACCTCCCAGCTCATCTATATTTATATATTATCTTTGCTATCATATCTTAAACAAACTACGGATATACAAAAAGAGAGAAAAGAGAGGATTACAAATTAGATTAAGCAATCGAGATTAAAGGTATCAAATTCTAAAGTTTTGAGCTCATATTTTAGAATAATTTTGTTTGAAATCTTGTTTAGAACATCAACGATAGTTTGCACTCCGTTGTCTCCTTGGAATAAAACTGGAGAGTTCTACTACCCGAGGTATAACCTTTTTTTCTTATTTTTTTACATTTTTTTACATTTGCTCCAGTTTAATTCATTTATTTCAGTTTTTTTAACAGTTTTTCTAGATTTGAAAAATTCTTTTTTTAAACAGTTTTTCCAGCTCTAACCAGTATTTTTTAAAGTTTTAATTCGATCTTTGCCAAGTTTTGCCAATTTTGTTTTTACCAGTTTTTTGCAAGTTTTTTTATTACAAATTTGTATTCCTCTTTTTATTAACTTTTAACATTTTTTCTTCTTGTTTTAAAAGTTTTTATAGTTTATAATGTTTTCACCAGTTTTAACCCTAGCCCCTTGTGTTTAAATTCCCTAAAATCATGTATTTAGATACCTAAAACCTTGTGTTTATATTCCTTAAAACCTTGTGTTTATAACCTGAAACCTAAGTTATGTTTAGGTATGAAACCTTGTGTTTAGGTACCCAGAAACCTTGTGTTTAGGTATCCTGAAACCTTGTGTTTAGGTATCCTGGAACCTTGTGTTTAGGTATCCTGAAACCTTGTGTTTAGGTATACTGAAACCTTGTGTTTAGGTACCCAGAAACCTTGTGTTTAGGTATCCTGAAACCTTGTGTTTAGGTATTCTGAAACCTTGTGTTTAGGTATCCTAAAACCTTGTGTTTAGGTATCCTGAAACCTTGTGTTTAGGTATCCTGAAACCTTGTGTTTAGGTATCCTGAATCCTTGTGTTTAGGTATCCTGAAACCTTGTGTTTAGGTACCCAGAAACCTTGTGTTTAGGTATCCTGAAAGCTGGAGGGGTACTGCAGCCACGACACCTCTAAGAGGAGATTATTATTATTGGAGTAACCCTGCTAGATATTACAGGTTTATCAAGTTTTAACAATAAAAAACTATATATTTTTTACTAGACTATCAGGGCGTTTTGCACTTTTTTGTCCTTTCATAAGTTTAGCTTTAAAATCTTATTTTCAAGCACCATTGTGAATCTGAAATTTGCGTTTTAGATCAGACTTTTTGATGGATTTCCAAAAAAATTTAAAATTCAATATTTTTTCTTGGCAAAAGATGTATTAAAATATGGTATAAGTAACAAAAGATATAAATAACATAAGTTATAATCAAAAAATATATAGAAGGGAATAGTAACAAAAGATTTGAATTATGATTTTAAGATTAATGAGCAAATTTTTCATACTAATTTTCTTATTTTATACTATTTACCTTCTACCCTTCCCACCCTCCCTCTCTCGCTCATTGTCCAAAAAGAAAACTGATTTTTAAGCCCACAATTGTACAGTTAATCAACTTAATACATTATACATCTGTATTCAGATTGGAATATCAACTATATACATTATACAGTGGTATTCAGATTGGAATATCAACTCAATACATTATACATCTGAATTTAGATTAGAATATCAACTCAATACATTATAAATCTGTATTTAGATTGGAATATCAACTCAATACATTATACATCTGAATTTAGATTGAAATATCAACACAATACATTATACATCTGTATTCAGATTGGAATATCAACTAAATACATTATACATCTGTATTCAGATTGGAATCAACTCAATACATTATAAATCTGTATTCAGATTGGAATATCAACTCAATACATTATACATCTGAATTTAGATTGAAATATCAACTCAATACATTATTCATCTGTATTCAGATTGGAATATCAACTAAATACATTATACATCTGTATTCAGATTGGAATATCAACTAAATACATTATACAGCGGTATTCAGACTGGAATATTACCAGAGTAAATGTATTATTATTATTAATTCTTTGCCAACTAATTGGCCATGTGCTAAAGGTATATAAGGCTGGGGCAAGATTCACTGTGATCTAGACAACTCTAAAACTTAGTCATCAAAATTTGTAGACAGCTTCAACAGTGTACTATTTACCTTCTACCCTTCCCACCCTCCCTCTCTCGCTCATTGTCCAAAAAGAAAACTGATTTTCAAGCCCACAATTGTACAGTTAATCAACTCAATACATTGTACATCTGTGTTCAGATTGGAATATTACCAGAGTAAATGTATTATTATTATTAATTCTTTGCCAACTAATTGGCCATGTGCTGAAGGTATATAAGGCTGGGGCAGGGTTCACTGTGATCTAGACAACTCTAAAACTTAGTCATCAAAATTTTTAGACAGCTTCAACAGTGTGGCATCTTTTTGTAGCTCTAATCATATTTATTAACGCGAATGTTTCTTGAAAGGAGTAATTGGCAAAATACTGCTTGATTTTTGTGTACGAGCTTGCACATCTTGGTTTGCAGTAGGTTCTGAACTGATGAACCAACAGTCTGATTTTCTGACAATGCAGAGCACTAGATCTTCTTCCACTGTTCTCTGCCTTATCATTTCCAACAGAATTAGACGAAAAGATTCGAACTGTTTCACTCTTTCCAGATATTGGGCTTCGCTTCGAATATTGAGTTCCAAGGCCTAGAACATATTAAGGATGATTATATTAAAAACTGAATGTTTTGAGTAAAAATTGAATATTACCTATTCCAACTCTCTAGAGTCTTGTGTGGTCACTCTGACATCCTGAATTGCTGTGAACTGATTCCAAACAGTAATGACCAATGGGGAAGAGTGAAGGTCTAAAGGTGGCAGGACGACCAGCTCTGTCCAACACTTTCTTCCCAACCCAAGTATAAAAAATTTGTCCAATGCCTCTTCTCCAAGTACCTATTCCTCATTCTTAGTAAACGTTTAAAGGCTGTAAAGTATGTATAAGTTAAGTATTGTTCATAAAAGTATGTATAAGTTAAGTATTGTTCATAAAAGTATGCTTACATAGTTTGAGCTTTCTTGATCTTGTTTCTCAATGACAGAATCTAGTATATGTTAATCGTAGAAACTGGTTACTTCATCCTCAACCAAGTGAATATATTTTGTGCACCTGTTCATTGAACATTAGATCCACATTGTAAAATGTCTGTAAGCCTTCTGTCAAGTGGCCATATATGGCTTTTCTTATAGTAGTATCAGGGACTACAACCTCTATGGTATTCATTATGCCATTTTAAAAATTACAGACAGCAGTAGAAAAACAGGGTTGGTCAACCTTTTCTTTTTTCAAGGGCTAATAACTTTTCATATGTTAAATGCTTTTATCAGAAAGCAAAGCAAAAACATATGGAAGACCCTGGCCATGCCTAAGAAACATTTTACCGACTTTATGTGCGATGGCGAAGTTGTCGGGTAAATCATTCTGGACTATATATATTTGCCATCGGTTTGTTGGAAAATAAATGTTTGCAGGGCGCCAGTCTCAGGCTGCGCCATCACTACATACACTTGTAAAGGATACATTTGTCTATCTTATAAACAATTTTAAAATATAAATATTTTACCTGTGAGAAAGAAATAGGTGCAGTTTTAAGTGTTCCCTTTATCTAACAACCAACTAGAATATGTTCTTAAGATTTATGCACCATTCTGGATTATAAATATCATCATTCCTGTCAGCTCATTTTAATCAGTCCACCCTTTGTAAATGAGGAACTCTCCTCTGCCATCGATTTTACTAAATTACTCAGTTAGGTCTTCATTTAGTTTACTGAATTCTTTTGGAAGCTTGAGTGTATAGGGTTGGTTTTCTTATTTTCTCTCCACACCGCCATCTTGAGAACTCCTTTAGAACTCATACTATTTACCAGATTTTCACCATGCTCTCAAACTGCAGGCAATCACGCTAGTGGCTCTCATTTCCTTGACCTTGGTCAGTCTTTTAATCAAATCTCTTTCATGTGGTTATTCATAAAATTTTCCCTTGAAAAAGAATTGATTTTTTGGCATAAACTCTAATTTTCTAACCCCAATATCTACGCAATATCTATCGCAGACCTTTGATATTTCTAACTATCAATTTAAGACATAGTCTAAGTTTGAAATATCAAAAGATTACATCATCAGGTTGCATCAGTTTGAAATATCAAAGGATTACATCATCAGGTTGCATCAGTTTGAAATATCAAAGGATTACATCATCAGGTTGCATCAGTTTGGGGCAAAAACTCGGCTCCTTTTTCAAATAATGACTAGGAGTTCGCTTGTACAGTTGCAACCAGAAAACATAGAATTATTGGCTTCTTCTCCTTTCTTTCTTTCAATCCAGTTTATTTACTACAAAAGGGTTTCTAATTTGTATATTTATTTATATAACTGTTATAGTGGTCAGAAAATTTTAAGAGTTCGGAACTTTTGTATGGATATTGATAATCTTGAATGCTTGATCTCGATAAACTAGATTGGCACTTTTGAATTTGATCCTAAATTAAAGTTGTTCCTTCAGGATATCGAAGAGGAATGAAATTAATCCGTACACAGGTTTGAACAAGATGGATATCAATGTTTGATCACAAAATTTACAAATCAATGTTTTAATGTTCATTGTATGTTTAGATACAGAGATTTCTATCCTCGGCATTTCTACTATCCAAGCAGAAGATACTATCCTTCATCTTATATACTATCCAGATAGATAGATAGATAAATATAGGTACACTTTATACTATCCAGATAGATAGATAGATAAATATAGGTACACTGTATACTATCCAGATAGATAGATAGATAGATTTACACGTAAAAAAGAAAACTGTTAATTAATGGCTTTTAATTCTTTCCATGTAGATACATCCATACTGTTTGAAAGCTTACAGTTAAATGCTAAATGAGCCATACATCTAAAGAATTTATCAAATGTCGTCTTGACAATTTTTCAATGGGTTTTATGCTGTTTTACGTACATCTCAGTATTCGCGAAAATAAATAAATAGCCATGAATATGCGGGAACAGTTTTAAAGGGCTCCATAAAATCATTTAATTAAAAAACTAAATATCTTCAACATTCCATCAGCAGAAAGTAAAGAATACGACATAAGATAAGATAAGATAAGATAAGATAAGATAAAGTTTATTGCTAAAATACATGTGTCTGTGTACAGAACGAGTTTACAATTACAAATTTATGATTACATTAACAGTACAAGAATAAAGCAAATGATAACAAACATTTTAATTAAATAGATTTAAAGAGAAGTATTAGAGATCAGGGTGCGATTTTATCTTATGCAAAATAGTTTATACATTGATTAGAATAACTAGAGTTTAAAGTTATTTTATGACATGTACGCAACAAATATCAAAGCATATTAAAACATACCTATTAGTTTTACATGAATAGCAATTCGGTTTATAACACATTGTAATGTAATTTTCAAAAAGAGAATTTAGTAGTCTATTTTTAAATATACTTAGAGAGTTGCTCCTTTTTAAGTCAAGAGCCAGGTAATTCCACATCTTCAGAAGAGAGCTTGAATGTAAATACTGTAATATTATAATATACTTGCTGAATTCTTTAGCGCCCAACTTTATGAAGCGGTTGGATAACATTTGTCGCGTATGGCTATTTATTTATCTTTACAAAAAAATTTTTTTTGAAAACTTTCATTCCCAAAAAAAACTTTAACTCTCAATACAGAACTTTGGATAATGTTTCAGTAAACAACACATATCCCTGTAAAACTTCTTGCAAAAAAACTTAGCTTAGGAAAATACGACTGTCAGCTTCAAATTGAAATTTAAGGCGACATCATATAAATTCTTCCGATGTATTTATATTATGAGTTTAACTGTAGATAGATAGATAAATTTTAGGTGTACACTATATAGATAGTTAAATAGATAAATATAGGTACATTTTATGCTACAGTGGTCTGCGTTCATATCAATATAATGAAGACAACTTTTCAATTTTAGTTTTGATTTAAATACATTTTATACTACTTAGATAGATAAATAGGTACAATCCAAACTTATATTTATTTATCGCAGGATTTTAAATTTTTCTGAATTTTTCTAATTCAACGACAAAACTTTTTTAATTTGGATTTCCTCTTCTTCTTGGAGTTGAAGGAGTTCAACCACTTCTTACTATTCATAAAATCTGAACTCTGAAAATAATTTTTTAAAAAAATGACAATACTTTATCAAACTAAATAATTTATTATAGGATTAAGTTGTGGTGTATACCTCCTTTGAAATACGAGAGGTGTAAAGGTCTTTAAGATTATGTAATATTAAAAACCATTTCTATTTCGACAATATTGATTAACCCAGTTAACTAATGTATTTGTATTTATACAAATAAAATAATATTTTGTAAAATATCTTTTTAAATGCGACACCAATTACGGAGTTGTCCACTCACTGCAGTGATCTAAAGGTTGCAAGCACTAATGCAAAAATATAGAAGAATTCTGTCACTTTCTTCTTGATAACTCAAGCAAAAAACAAGTGCTTTATGGTTCTAAAAAGTATATGTCTAGTGCTACAAAAAAAAGCTTTGAGTTTATGAGATAAAATCAAGGCGTTGTGACACATCAAAGTCAACCCAGTCAACCCAGTTTGATGCAACCTTTCAGAGCAGTCTGGATCTTACGAACCCAGCAAATGAAAATAACCTGTTTAAAGAAACAAAAAGATGCAGATATAATTCATATTTGATCATAAAAAGTTTTCAATGGTACCGTTGTAAATCAGACATTGCCATCTTTGCATAGAGGGTCATAGTCCCTTTAATCTGATTTAGTATTTAGCAAGTAAGTAATTATTTATTTATAAAATGCAACAAAAACATACAAAAAATTTAAGTGTTTCAAGAGAAAATATTTAAAAACCTTCAAAGATAGAGGCTCTGGAAATGTTTCCCCACAATTCTAAAAAAAGAAAAAGGAAAGTTGCATATTTATTCTGCATATTAATATAACTGGTGGTGGATTGTAAGATTTTAAAAGTTTTAACCCTATCCCGATTGGGCTATTATTGTCTAATATATATGTCCCTAGTCTAATTTTTCAAGGCCTGCTCGTTAAAAAAAAATCAGACCTCTAGCTTTAATAGATCTATAGATGTAAACAGCGTTCTAGTGTAAACCGTTGTTGAGTTATTTGGGAAAAACCACATAGGGGGGTGGAACATACCCATCGTTTCAGGGTTAAAGGTTGTAAAAAGATATGGGTTTTGCATGAAACGAAAATTTTAAAGGCATATTTTAAATTCGTGCCGAGTTTTGACATTTTTTATTTTAAATTATAACTTTTACTCTGATTAATAATTTTAGTCTTTTCGTTGCAAATCGTCTTTGCTTTCTACGATCCTTTTTGCAAACAGAGCATATATTAGAGTTAAAACATTAGTTCTGCTTCTAAGAAATCCTCAAATAGATTCTGTTTAAATTTCGTAATAAGATCAATAGTTGAAAGTTTAGAAAAGTTTTGTTAATTTTCATACCATATTTTGGGGAAGTTGTGGGGAGGAAGTAGTCCGATTTTAATAGATTTTACGTTCAAAAATATCGGTTGAAAAGAAACACCCTATAGAAATGTAAAGAAGGTACGTATGATAATTGTTTAAAGCCCATAAAGCTTTCGCTGTGTCAATGTGACTTATTCTGTAGCTAAATCAGGTTGCAAACATATAGTCATTTGAATTTGTTGCAAAGAATCGATTCCTTTTGTGAAAAAACTTCGTAAATCTAAACTATGAAGAAAAAATTACAGGAACAAAAAACACATAATTTTGTATTTCAGAAACAATGAGTTTACAATAAATATTTTTAATACTAAATTTGAAATCACGTGACTTATAAAATCTATTAAAAAATACCAAAAATACCCTAATTGTGTTCTAGCTAACCGTTTTAAGTTTCGTACAATGGTCGTCGTTTACATCAATACAATAAAGATGACTTTTCTATTTAAGTTTTAATTTCTAACAAGCTTTTTTCAAATTACAAGTGTTACAAGTAAACAAAGAGAAACTAACTATTTATTGACAGCTTCTCTTTTTTTCCATGTTAATGTGTATCCATGTTGTCTGTAAGCTTGGCAGAAATGAAAATTTAAATCAAAAGTCGTCTTCATTGTATTAATATATACGACGACAACTGTGGATTTTTATAAATTGGTATTCAGATCTTGAAGCTTTTTATTCAAAGTAAGTACATACCTCCTTAATTAAAGTTATAATAAGAAAGTTTACAAGAAAAGAGGATTTGGGTTTATTTGGCTGGTTTAATTGTGTTTCTAAATCGACAATTAGACTAGGTAAACCATGAACAGTCCCTTTAATAAAACAATTTTAAAAATCAGCTGATTTTGCGGACACCATCCGAAAGGGAATACATTTGTGTGAAGCTTTATACAAACAATAATAAATATTAATGAAAACCTTTTTAAAGTCTTTTTAGAAACGTTTCTTAGAGGGACTGTTGGCGTAGTTTTAAAAGACCCTCATGCAAATTCACAATTGCCCTGTAAAGCTTTGTCTCATACGAACTTTTATAACATTAAAAACTGATTACTTACAACGGTTTGTCTTGCGACTTTCTATACTGGAATGGGAATGGGAATTATCAGAAATAAACATTTTCAAACCTCGAAATATCTTGAATATTATTGATAAGATGAATGTTTAAAGGGTACCGTTGTGAATCGGGTATTGCCATCTTTGCAAAGAGGGTCACTTGAAATTACGCTTTGACAGTCCTTTAAATATACTATACAATGGGATTTTGTTTTTATCCAAGGATAAAATTTTTATAAAAAAGTAGAAGATAAAAGATAAAATTTTGGCACAATTATTTGAACATATTTTTACCAGGTGGTATTTAGATCGTTAAGATTTCTTAACTAGGTCATTTCTTAAATAATGTTTTTCTTTTTTTTCATAAACGTCCCCCTCCTTCCCATCCTTCTTCTTCTTCCTCTTCTTCTCCTCCTTCTCCTCTTCTCCTCCTCATTATTCTTCTTCTCCTTCTTCCTCTTCTCCTCCTTCTCCTCCTTTTCCTCCTTATCCTCCTTATCCTCTTTCTCCTTCTCATCCTTCCCCTCCTTCTTCTTTTCCTTCTCCTCCTTCCCCTGCTTCTCCTCCTTCTCATTCTACTCATTCTTCTCCTTCTTCTTCTTCTCTTTCTTTCCCTTCTTCTCCTTCTTATCCTTATTACCCTTCTTCTCCTTCTCCACCTTCTCCTCCTTTCCCTTCTTCTCCTCTTTCTCCTACGTCTCCTCTTTCTCTCTCTTCTCTTTCTTCATTTACTCCTTCTACTTCTACTCATCATCCTCATCCTTCCCCTCTTTCTTCAACCTTCCCCTCCTTCTCCTTATCCCCATTCTGCTTCTTCTTTTTATATCCTCAACCATAATTTTTTCCTGTATTCTTCTCGATTTCTCCCAATTCTCTTCTTTTCCCCCTTTCTCAATATTCTTTTTTCCATTCCTTTTCCCCTTCACTCAACCACCCCCCACCCCCATCTTTTCTTTTTCTGTTTTCTTCTTATTTAATCTTCCATTGTTCTTTGATCCAACTCAGGTCCTCGTAGAGTCTAAAAACATGTTTTTACTAGTTTACTAGGTGTAATCTCTGTTTGTCTGTTTGTCTGTTTGTTTTTCCGATCATAACTTGGGAACCCTTGAATCGATTTGCCTCAAATTTTCATTGGGGAACTCAGGAGACCCTTGGTTTTAAGATTCTAAATTGAGTGGGTCGACTTGGATAGCAAAAATTTTGTTTCCCGGTAAAATTCTTCATGTGCGGGTAAACGGCGGGAGTGAATTTGATAAATCTGGGCAGCGCTGGGTTCCCAAGCTAGTATCATTAAACGATATTTATTTTTTATTTTACACTTTTGTATATTTATCTTGTTATACAGTAAAATTCCCTCATTCTAAACTAAAACTAAATATTGGAAAAATAATCTAATCTTACCAAGTCTATGAATCACATAGAAAGCCAAAAGAGGACTTGTCCACCAATAAGACATGGGGGCATTCCTGTACATAATATTTTATTGTTCATCATAAAGCTAGGGATTTGCGCATTTTTTTGGCAATTTTGCACAAATTACAGATTTAAAAAAAAATTTATTCTGATAGTAAAAATATCAAGAAATATATGTCAATATTCCCCTTATATACTTATGTTTGATGATTTTTCCACATTTATGTCATTATTAATTTGAAAAGAACAAAAATAGACTCATTAGGGATCATTATTTGCCCCTCCTCCTTTCCATCCTTTTCCATTCGGCCCTCCCCTTTTTTTGAATTGTACAGTTTTATAAATGTGGCACAAACCAACTTAAAAAATTCTTAGAACTTTTTTGAATAATTATGTTCTCATTTGATGAAAAAGAAAAATGCTTACCATCGTACATTTAGAGACCACACATGGTAGGTTATAGAGAGTATTAAATAGAGAACTGATACAATGATAGAAACACGAAACCTCGATAGTAGATACCCTACCAGACCCGCCTGAACAATACAACCGTGATTTCAATGTAATGATCAACGTCGGCTCAGATTCTTGCGAAACAACAATTTACTTTTATTTTCAGAAATTTGATCGTGTTTTTTTACTTTTTAAAATTTAAATTAACTATTTTTTGTATAATTTCACCTGGAAAACGTAGGTTGAGAAGAATGAGAGAAAAACAATAATGAGAGAAAATATTAGGCAGACATCTTGGATTCTAAATATTGTTAGATATTAGGCAGACATCTTGGATTCTAAATATTATTTAATATTAGGCAGACATCTTGGATTCTAGATATTATTAAATATTAGGCAGACATCTTGGATTCTAAATATTATTAAATATTAGGAAGACATCTTGGATTCTAAATATTATTAAATATTAGGCAGATATCAAGATTCTAAATATTACTATGTATTAGGCAGATATCATGGATTCTAAATATTACTATGTATTAGGCAGATATCAAGGATTCTAAATATTACTATGTATTAGGCAGATATCAAGGATTCTAAATATTACTATGTATTAGGCAGATATCATGGATTCTAAATATTACTATGTATTAGGCAGATATCAAGGATTCNATTATGCCATCAAATAATTTGATGTAATTCTTGGTTGAAGGATAACTAAGAAAATCTAATTTAAAAATCCTGCAGTATAACAATTACATAGTCGCTGTAATATTGAAATTTGTAAAAAATATGAAAATTTCTTAAGGTACCTTGAGTGTTTTCCGGAAATCGTGTTTCGTGATTTAATGAATGAAATTGTGAAGTAGTTAGACCAATATGACAAGATCTAGACCAATATGACAAGATCTAGACCAATATGACAAGAAATGACATGAACATGAAAAGAATTACAAGAATATGACAAGAAATGACATGAACATGAAAAGAATTACAAGAATATGACAAGACTAACAAGAATATGAAAAGAACTTACACGAATATAACCGGAACTTACTAGAATATAACAAGAACTTACTAGAATATGGAAAAGAACATACAAGAATATGACAAGAAATTACGAGAATATCACAAGAACTAACAATAATATGACAAGAACTTACAGAATATGACAAGAACTAACAATAATATGACAAGAACTTACAAGAATATAACAAGAACCTACACGAAAATGACAAGAAATTACTAGAATATGACAAGAACTAACAATAATATGGCAAGAACTTACAAGAATATAACATGAACCTACAAGAATATAAGAAGAACTTACACGATCGAATATGACAAGAACTTACAAGAATATGACAAGAACTTACTAGAATATGACAAGAACTTACTAGAATATGACAAGAAATTACAAGAATATGACAAGAACTAACAACAATATGACAAGAACTTCCAAGAATATAACATGAACCTACAAGAATATAAGAAGAACTTACACGAATATGACAAGAAGGATGACGGACTCGAATCTGAAGAGCTCTACGAAGGTGTTGATGAGAAGGTCTAGGACGAGGAAGATAATCTGAACACCCAGCATTGATCGGTATCTGGTCACAGACAACTGCATCCTGAGGGTGATTTGTTTTTGTAGGAAATCACGCTAAATTACCACTTTAGTAATTGTAAATTTAACCAGATGCAGACTAAAGTCAGACCACGTCAACCTAGTTCCACCAGCTAGCCCTGCCGTATGTAGTTGGTGTACCAGGTGGAGCAGTACAAACTGGGACCGAAAAGGTCGGTTCAGCTCGGATTCAAATGTACATGAGATAAATCTACTTTACATCCATCTCCAACAACTCTTGTTCTTAATCCACTTTCACTCTGCAAACTAAACAGAAGGAGAAGATCAAAGGAATTGAGTCTTTGTCACAAACTCAGATTTTCTAATCACTATATCTTTGGAACCAAATGTTGCAGACCTTAGATATTTCAAACTATGAATTCTGTTAGATCAAATAATCTGAGTTTGAAATATTGTTTTCCAAAGATATTGAGGTTTAAATATTTGATTTTGTTCCAAAGACTCAATTCCTTTCTGCGATATTACTAGCTTGTGTGAGTGTGACCTCAAAGTTCATATAAGTTTTGATTTATCGCATAAATATGAGAAAAGAAAATTTAAAATATTAGAAATTAAAATCAAAACAGTTTTATTCCTCTCAATAGCTTATCCATAAGAAAAGGTATGATTGTCAACATATAACAGCACAATTTATTTTAGTTTAATATGCTTTGTCAACCTTATTATTTTCTGGTTTTAACAGAAGGATTTAAAAAAGAATTAACTAATCCTCTTAATTTGTATAAATTAACGTTAATCTACAACACTTGATCTCCATTCTCCATATACATATAGGCGAACTTTTAATCTGAGGGATATGAACTTGATCAATTAATTTAAAGGGACAGTGAGTTTAATTTCAAGTGACCCTCTATGGCAATGCTCGATTTACAAGGATAGACTTAAATAATTATTACTTGATCCCGTCATTAATCCCGTTCATTAATCCCGTCATTAATCCCGTTCATTAATCCCGTCATGACCTCAGATCTATTTTGAATATAAAAGTTGCAGTCGTCGCTGTAGTTTCATCCTTATTGGGTAACTCTGTATTTTGGAAACAGTGTAATCTCTGTCATCAAAATCAAAATGGACATTCTTTCCTTTTTAGTAAAATTATAATTAGCACCTAATAAACGTAGAAACGGTTTACCAAAATTGGCCTTAAATTACTTGAATGGCCACTGATATGGCTTTTCCAAACTCTTTTACAAAACTTTGTTTTTTTAAAATTCGGATAAACATTGAATTATATGAATTGTACCTGACGGTATAGAACTGTATTTACGATTTTCTAATCAACGTGTCGCAATACTGACAAAAAATGTAGAATTGGTTCTCTTTATTAGAAAGGAGTATATCTAACTGGGGAGCAGAGGGGGAGGGAGGGGAGTAGAGGGGAGGGATATTACTTTCTACTTACTCTACCTGTCTATACCTTTACTATTAATGTACATACAAAACACGCTATTATATACATACAATATAGATATAAATATAAATATATACAGGGTGGGTCAAAGAGACGGTGAATAGCAATATCTTGCATATATTAAAGCACTTTTTTGGTGATCTATTTTTTGACAAATATGTATGAAATATATTATTTCTATCACATCTTAAAATCATAAACAGATCAGATGAGTAGTTTTGGAGAAAATTCTCTATCTGCAAATTTTCTCCTTACTCTCCCCCCCCCCCTCCTTGCAGTTCACTACGCACAAGTAGGAGGAAGACAACAACCTTTGTTAACGACAGAATCGTTAACAAACGGCTGAACCCGTTCACGATCATAAACACAAAGCTTGAAATGAAACAGGGATGGATTGATTGGAAAAAGAACGAACGAGGAACGAATGATCCAGCTTAAGGCCCTTGTTTACGAACGGTTGAAATACGATCGATTAAATAATTAGGTATTTACTAAGCCCTAATTAGAGCTACCGTCTAATGTTTTCCGGAAATCGTGTTTCGTGATTTAATGAATGAAATTGTGAAGTAGTGAACACAAGATGTAAAATCTTGAAATATACAGCCATTTTTTAAAATTTTGAAAAATTGTTTTTTTTACAGAAGGGACTTGCGCATTTCTGCCCTAAGAAATCAATTAATATAAATTAAAAGAATTACACACATAACGAACTAGACAATGAGGTTATCTTCAACTGCACAGGTTTAAAGGGGGCTCTTGTAAATCCGACATGCTTAAATATATGAGAACTCGAAATTATGACTGCAGTCCCTGTAGGCACATCCAAAACGATAAATTTAAAAACATAATATATCTTTAAAACCTAAATCTAAATCTTTATTCTTTGTGCATCAAATGTAATAATTGACAGACAAAATATTATCATAATCCTCTCGTTTTACACTTTTTTAGAAATTTTTATTCTTCACAAATGTTACGATGCTTATTAGGCCTCCTTATCCCAGCACTTTTACACTCCTCTTCAACCTTAGCCTAGTAAACAAGGGTATATTGCAAGCATCAAATGTAAAAAAAATTCAGAAAGCAAAAAAAAATTTTGGACAAAAAAAGCTTCAAGCTCTATTAAATAAAACATTTTCAGGTCTTTTATCCGATTTTTTGGCAAACTATTTTTTATAAAAAAAAATAAAAGTACCTGGTTAAACTTTAAAGCCGGAGATCTATCCAGGATACAAGATATCCAGGTCCTAAAATTTATTTTTAGTAGACACGATATCCAAGATACAAGAAATCCAGGATGCAAGATATCCAGGTTACAAGATATCCAGGATGCAAGATATCCAAGATACGAGAAATCCAGGATGCAAGATATCCAGGTTACAAGATATCCAGGATACAAGATATCTAGGTCCTAAAATACATTTTCAGTAGACACGATATCCAGGATACAAGAAATCCAGGATGCAAGATATCCAAGATACAAGAAATCCAGGATGCAAGATATCCAGATTACAAGATATCCAGGATACAAGATATCTAGGTACTAAAATACATTTTCAGTAGACAAGATATCCAGGATACAAGAAATCCAGGATGCAAGATATCCAGGATACAAGATATCCAAGACCTTTTTCTGGTATCTATTACCAATGATATTATATGCTGGTGTATATTGCCTATGATATTGTATGCTGGTGTATATTACCTGTGATATTGTATGCTGGTGTATATTACCTATGATATTGTATGCTGTTGTATATTACCTATGATATTGTATATTGGTGTATATTACCAATGATATTGTATATTGGTGTATATTACCTATGATATTGTATACTGGTGTATATTACCTATGATATTGTATATTGGTGTATATTACCTATGATATTATAAGCTGGTGTATATTACCTATGATATTGTATTCTGGTGTATATTACCTATGATATTGTATACTGGTGTATATTACCTATGATATTGTATATTGGTGTATATTACCTATGATATTGTATGCTGGTGTACCATTCAGGAATTTTACCAGAACAAGACAATGATCCACTTAAAGCAAATTTTGAAAAACACAAAACAAATACCGTTGATCTATCAGTGCTTTCGAGATAATCTTTGCTATTTTTACATTGCTGTTGTTTCAAAAATAAATTTTAATGAAGAAGTTATAAATAAATTCGTGAAAAATGTAATTTTGATAAATTTTGTTAATTATGTCAATTTTTAAATATTGCTTTTATTCCTGACTAATCCCACAAGATTTCTTATTCCTTCATCATCCTAATTAATAAAATGTAAAAGTTAATAATTGTTGTTCAAAATCATGGTTTGTGTGTGCCTAGAGCTATCAAAGTTCTGTTAACGAAACAGGAGGTTTTCGAAAATTAACGAAAGAGTCCGTTAAAGAACGACAAAAACCGTAAATTTTTAAATCTTTAACGAAACGGATTGGCCATTTTTGAAAAACAAATGAAAGGTTGGAAACGAAAACGAAACGGTAATGTTTTATAAAACGACAACTTTCGTTCTTTTTTCTGCTAAAACTTGCCTTGAAAAATGTATTTTGACGTTTTTAAATGTCGTTTTCAGTCCCCTCCCTCTCTTCCCCCTGTCATATGTATGATGAAACTTTTAAAGACTTTTTTTTGCAATTTGATAAACCATGAACTATTTTTTATGGAAATTTTTTAAGTTTTGGTAAACCATTAACGCTGTTATTATAATAAACAAATGAAGCGTAAACAAATTTTCATTAACAGTTTGTAATATTGTAACGAAAATTTGTTTACGCTTAACTCAATTTCTGAACGTCGTTGATTGAAAAAAAACGTTAACGTTTTAAATAAAATTGAGATCGTTAACTAACGGAACTGTTTTTTTAAAAGGAAAATACTGTTAACGAAATGAACGTTCCATTCTTACCTTTAAAAGTAACGACCACCTGATATATTTTTTTACGGTTGGAGCTAACTGTTAACGAAATGGCTATAAAATGTTGGAGCAAGTCCAGCCCTCTGTGTGCCCTGCTTGCCACATTACGTAATTTACAAAATATATGCCATCAAATAATTTGATGTAATTCTTGGTTGAAGGATAACTAAGAAAATCTAATTTAAAAATCCTGCAGTATAACAATTACATAGTCGCTGTAATATTGAAATTTGTAAAAAATATGAAAATTTCTTAAGGTACCTTGAGTGTGTTCTGTGACCTTTAGTTTCAAAGATGTCCATGAGATTGCATGAAAATAAGCTTTCAACTTTCGGGACAAGTTGGGAAACCTGTTTACCTCTAACAGAATAGGACCTCCACTGTCTCCTTTGCAAGCAGCTGTGGTAACACTGTGTCCCAAAAAATCATCATACTATAAGTAGAGGTTTATAATCGTCTTTGTAATCAATGACTACATATGAGATTTTATCTATCTATCTTTGGAAACGACATTTTCTGTACCAATAAGCGCATCGAAAGAAAACAAGCTTTTTATACAACCTTTGTGCAAGGTGACTCAGAAAACAATCAATTTTTCAAAATGAAATATGAACCCTTTACAGTAACACAGAATACACATGCTTTCCACCCATCTCAAGTCAACATCTAAACCATGTTTTTGTTTCCCTTTAAATGGTTCAACTGACAAACAATCATGAAATATTACAGTGCAGTGCAGTGAAGTGTAATTCAGAACAGTAGAAAAAAAATTAATTTCTAGTGTGAGTTAACCCCACCTAGTTGTTCAGCACGAATATTAGATACTTATGATATATAGATAAAGATTTATTCACACACAAATAAATTGTGTAGTTTAAATTTGTTTAAATAAATTTTTGAAAATACAGGTTTCCAAAAGAAAATATAAAAATATGCAAAATTATGCACAAATAGACGACACTGATCATTACTCATAAAATAACATATTTATCATTTCAGTTATTATGTAATCATTGAATCCTTCAACATATATAAATTATTTGTTCTTGTATTTAAAAGATCTTGTGAAACTGGAACTTTCCATGCATGGTTCGATGGGACATCAAAATATTTCATTTGTATCTTAACTAACATTTTACTAAGATTCGAAGGATTTACAGAACAATCATTTGCAATAGAAAATGAATTTCTGCCAAGAACTGTGTTAAGGTCACTTTTACATAAATTAAATGTGTCACCTTATCAACTCCAACAGCACACAGTTGTTCATCAGACACTCCTTCAGGAAGTGCTTTACAAAATACCACCTTATCCCTCTAATTAATATTTTTTTTGTCATTTAAAGGTATTGTTAAGTGCTTTCATAATTAATATTGGTACAATTTTTTTGGAAATTAAAATAAATCAAACCCAAATAACAATGATTGATTTTGATATCAATTGATACTAATTTTACTTCTATCTGTTGCATCTATAAGAAAAAAATGGTTAAAAACAACTCATACCAAAGAGCGTAGGACCCATTTTACCCTGACGTAGATAATTAAATTAAATTTAAAACTAAACATTTACATACAGTGGTATGCGATTTTATCAATACAATAGAGACGACTTTTTCAAGTAAGTTTTGATTTTTTACAAGCTTTTTTAATTAAAAGTTTACAAGTAAGTAAAGAGAAGCTTTTTTAATCTATATCTTCTCTTTGTTTCCATATGTATGTGTATCCATGTTGTTTAAAAGCTTAACATAAATAAAATTGAAATCGAAAGTCGTCTTCATTGTATTGATATAATCGCCTACCACTGTATTACAAGGTATAATTGTCGAATTCAATTTGGGACATTCCTATGTAGTTTAAATAATTTATCTTTTTTTCATTTTTCTATATACTAAGTCTGTATTTTCGAGGCTGACTATTTGGCTTACAGGTGTATCTTTTCAGGGATTTCACTTGGGAGAGAAACCTAGCGGCCAAAAAATCGTCATAAAAAGTACATAGTATATAAAGAAATAAAAGATTATGATATTTAAACTTATTTAAACTAATTTAAAATTATTAGCGATAGAAATTGAATTAAGTTCAGGCTCTGCCTGTACAGCTAGACCCCATTTCCTTTTTGCGAACACTCCCTTTAAGTCCACTCTCACTGTAGGTTGGCATGTTCTTTATATAAGAGTAAACTATCACAAAATCTTTTGAACTGAGAAATAGGCCAGTATTGGCTTCAAAATGAAAACAAAATTAAGAGCTTATACAAAAAGTTTCAGAAAAGCCTTTCATATGAAGGAGCCAACCATGAACATATAAAAATAGTGTTTTTCTTTTAATTTACATAATAAAACATTAATAAAATCAAATATGCTTGTTGAACTTCTATGACACATATCTCCGATATTTTTGTTACATATTGCGTTGTAAGCAAAGAGAATAGAATATATATTAGAGTGGAATTTAGACAATTCCTGGGTATGAATTTTGTCAGTCCCTTTCAGCCTAAAAGGGAGTTCAAAGCGTACAAATCATGTAAATGTTAAATAAACTTTATAAAATAAATTAAGTGAATAAAAAACATCATTTGATTTATAGTTATAACGGAAAATCATCGTTTGTAAAGTGAAAGGCATAGAGTCTATGTGAAATGATCATTGGTCAATTATGAAACCAGCCTATTTCATAATTTGTGTTTCATACTTTTTTTTTAATATTACTTTTAGATTTTCTATAAAATGATGTTCCAGGGCCAAAAAGGTTATATAGCGCAAATATGTGAAGTACACCTGCAGTATGGAAACAGTACAACAAAATAGCCGTTTTACACTTTTTTTCTGGTAAATTCCATTTTAATATTTATCTATTCTCTTTGGTTGTCAGGCTAAATGGGTTTCCCTTATTCTTAGACGCAAGTACGAAACTATGCATGACTCCTTTGGTGGAAAGGGGTTTAAAGAAGCTATCACTTAAAATTGCTAACTGGAAGATTTTGAAAAGAATAACACTAGAGGTCCTACCTGTTTTAACTTTAAATGAGCATCTAATTTATCAACGCAATCCTTCATGGCTATTATAGTAGTATTAGTTTCCAGTAAGGTTCCTCCTTTATCCTTCAAAGTAATTCCATATCCCTAAATCA
The DNA here is from genome assembly GCF_000591075.1 of Eurytemora carolleeae. Classification (NCBI taxonomy): domain Eukaryota; kingdom Metazoa; phylum Arthropoda; class Copepoda; order Calanoida; family Temoridae; genus Eurytemora; species Eurytemora carolleeae. The sequence continues at coordinate 24,277 of NW_019397759.1, read as the reverse complement.
GAATACTTAATTGCATGGCTGAAAAATGTAGAATATCATTGTCAACTTGTGATTAATAAAAAAGTGAGTATGGTGCAAAATGTTGAAAGTTTAAGCTAAATAAAGTTCGAAATGACCAATACTTCTTTTTAGACATTTTCACGCAACAACGAAAGTTAAAGAACAATGGATTTAATGTTTAAAGGACTATGATCCTGACTGGTCTGGAGTCTGGAAAGCAAAAAAATAAAACACAAAAGGGGAGGAAAATATTTTAATACCACAGAATGTTTGCCAAAATATTTGATACATGCTTTGGCACTATAAAGAAAAATGTACCCCAATTTTAAAAATTATGAATGCCAAATCTTCTGACACAGGACCAAGAGGAAGGACTTTTTGAAAATGAAGATCAAATTTCAATAAATTCCAGATAAATCCCCAATCATTAATACTTATTCTCCTTTTACTTTTAGTATTTTCTAAAGCTCTAATTCTGGATTTTCCCATGATTGATACAGTTTAATATCAATTTCTCGAGATAAGAACATCATTTAGGTCACGACCAACTCATAACATGTTTAGGTTTCAGCCGGTACCCCCTTTCATTTTTCCTTAACCCACCATAACCCTTGACCAACTTCAGTATACATAACAAAACAGGAGAGAATCTTTTTCTAACCTGAACTGTAACAAGTTTGCCAGGTAGATCTAAACCTTTATCTAGACAGGTTGGAGTATCTCCAAACTCATCTAGTTTAAACTCTACACGACGTCCAAGCTCTATTAGAGCTATATCAGAGTGTAGTTCTGGAAACCTGTATTCAGGGTGCACATAAATCCGCTTTACCTCAACCAATTCCTAGATTTTGAAAAATTACAAAATTTACTGGGTTTTTTTCAGGTGATTTGAAAATTAGACGTTTAAAAGAAGGTGATCATTCCTGGGGCTATGTAAGGTGCACCAAAAATTTGGTCATACGGAGGCTGAATTTAACGAATTTGAGCGGTGGTTAAAATATGGTTGGTTTCACTTAAAATTGTATTCAATGTTTCAATATTTAAGCTGGCGCTCAATTGAAACCCGTTCTTGGCGGATTTCAGACAAGGCTCAAATTCATCAAATTCATGAATTTTGGAACCCCCAACAAACACACAATTGGCAAAAATACATTGGAGGCCAATAAGGCAGAATTTTCAGATTTTCATTTTTTAGTGACTTTCCAAAGAATTTAAAAAGGATGAAATTTTATATGGAAAAAATGCTAGCTAACAATAAACCATTTCTAGAATCATGTGAAGTCTCACAAAATATTTAGCCCTAAACCATTCAGCTATTCCGACGTTTTTTTTAATTAACCAATCATCACACAGATTAAATATTTCTTAATCTATACATAAAATAGAAATATCTGTTTCTCTGTTTATTTTTCTGATCAAAATTCACAAAACCCTTGAACAATTTGATAAATTTTGATTGGGAACCAAATGTCTTAGTTTGTTTACTTATTCTAAATTAAGTTAATTGACTTGAATAGGGAACGTTTAGATTAACAAGCAAAGCTGTTAATCTAACCCATCGTGAGGATTAAGAATATGTTCAATGTTTTTGTACCTTTAGAGCTGGGATCAAAGATCGAATTACTTGAAGTTGTTTTTCCGCTATATCTTTGCCGAATTTAAAACAGTGAGCAGCTGTTATCATCCACCTAAAATAATAAAAGTTATCTTACACAGGGTGTCCCAATAAACATGGGAATTTAGTAACAATTTTGATATCGTCTTTGAAATATATAAAGCAGACCGTACATGTTGTAATAGTAGTTATGTATGTATTGATGATGTATGAAAGGGTGTATTCATAGTTTGAATATCTAAAGTCTACGACATGTTATGTTGTAAAGATGTAAGAATTAGAAAATCAGAATTTTGACAAAGACTCAATTCCATTTTATCATTTTTCTTATATTATTCATTACAGTACGACAGTACGAGAAAAGAAGGGGAGGGGGGTCCTCTGAACTCAACCCAACCCCCCATGGTATTTTCGAATTCCAAAAACCTTATTGCTAAATAACATAATCAGAAGCAAATTCATCCTTACTTGTCAGCAATGAGGGAGGCTGAACAGAAAGTGGAAGCATTTGCGTGTGCATTTGCCAATATTATCTCATCATCATCATCATCAGTCTCTGATCTTTAAAAAATTGTATAAAATGGATTTGTAGCGCATGTGTTAGTTTTGTTTTAATTACCTGAAATCAACTATTGAAGAAACTTCCTTGGTTGCTACAATTAAGGTCTCGTCTTGTCTGTAATGGAAAATCAGAAATCATTAATCATGAAAAAATACTAGCATTAAATACAGTATTTTTATAAATATACGAATAACTTACCCTTCTTTACTGTCTGTGACATTGAAATCAATTCCAGGTCTTCCGTCTGATACTTCCAGACCAATAGATTTAAGATACTCAAAACCTTTATACCTGAATCAAAATAAACATTTCCATACAAATCAGGGGGGTTATAGTTCTATCTGTGTGCTCAGTTAGATCGATTATCAGCTAAAATATGCGATATTTTCCACAGCATGTTCTATTGTGTACAAGTACTGTACACGACCAATCAGCAAACATCTGTATTCAGGGACATTTAATTCTTAAGAGGAATTTTGCCTTAGATCCTAGAAATATGACTAACATAGAAAATGGAAAAATGAGAATAATTGCTCTGCCTTCTCTGATTATATAACTTATGAAAAATAAATTGAGCTCTCACCTCCCACAGTCAAAATCAGGATCGGAAATTCTTGAGTATGATTTCCCTTTATAAATCTGCTTGTCAGTACTCAAAGTTGACAAGAATCCACATGTTCCACAGCTTTCTCTTCAGATAAAAAAAATGTTAACAGACAAATCTATCTACTTTTAATAGCATAGAAGTAACTCAAAACATTTTTTGGAAAATTATTAAATGTTTTTATGTTTTTGAATGTTTTCTTCTGTTTTTTTTCAATTCAGGCGATATTTATGCATTAATTGAAGCATGAAATAATCAGTGCCAGCTGTTAATCATATTTAAGATGAGATTGTTAACAAATGGCATTTTCAGAATTTTCTGAAAAATCTTTAACTTAACGGAGTACTCATGTCTTAGATGAGACTGAGTTACCAGAGCTGAAAATTTAGAATGAGATATCCTTAATCCCGATTACTTAATCTGAGTATCCAATTGACATACTTTTGATTTTCTTCTTAACCCGTTCTTTCATGGAAATCAAAACCCGGTTTTTTAAATTAGCGAGTTCCTCCCATGTTTCTGTATTTAATCTTAAGATTAGATAGGTCACGATATTAAGAAAAAGAGAGGATCAGGCATTAATCTTGATATCCACTATTCTACAGTTTTCAGCTCAGAACATATAATCTTAATCATCTTATAAACCTTTGCTTATAATAACCTGCAAGTGTGTGCCATGAAGAACGGGGTGCGGAAACAGAAGCCTTCCCTTGTCCATTTAGGACAAAATTCATGTTCATCCACACATCCCTTAGCAAACATTCATTCATTTGACAAATCCATGTTAGAATTAATAAGATCTAATTATCTCAAAAAATTAACTGACCTTAGTCCCACAAAGATTACATGACTGCATACAAGCCTTTGAGTTGAATTCGAACATGGTCCGGCTAAAGATCGGGTTTAGGTAAGGTTCTTTCTCACTTGTTTCAAATGTTTTGTTTAAAGCACAAGCACCATTAGCACTCCATCTCTTGCACAGGTTAGTAAGGTCTTCACAGTCACGTGGTTTATTGTTAACTGGATACCTATACATCGGATAAACATGTAATATACAAGGAGGGAGACTTTATCTTATTGAAGTTTCAGGGGCGGTTTACACTGCACCCCGCGACCGACGGGTTTCCCGACGCTCTTGCACCCTCCCACGTAAAGCGATCCGACTGGAACAGCAGAGAGCCTGCCTATACGCGCATTTTCACAAGGTTTTTGCGCCCCGTGACTGGAAACAAATTGCGTGCTTTGAAAATCCGAAAACATTTGCTAGCCCAGACTACACACTTGAGCCCAAGACTTTCAGGCTGAAACGTTCAGGGTACCCTTCCCCATTCCCATGACTAGCTTATATTACATTTGGGTGCATATCCGAGAACTTTGAAAATCCAAACATTTTTGCAACCCGAGACTGGCGCACTTTCCCAGCCTAGAGTTTCCAAGGAGGAGGCTTGAAAAATGTGTAACTTTTGTTTAGAATTATTGTTATTGGCCTAAAAGTTCTGTCAATCAAAGAAAACGTATTCTGTGTTTTGTGTAAGTCTTTTATTTACATGTTTAAAACCCATTTATACATTCTTCATATTAATAACAAAACGAGAAATGAAGAAGTATTTCAGATTTTACCTCGGGTGGGGCAGAAGTTTAGGTTTCTGTAAGAGATTCTCAGAGGGGCAGCAAATCATTAGTTGAGCTGTTGCTTGATCAAAACTACAGATAGCCTCCTGGCCTAATGTTATTGGATCCAGGTCTAGCTTCTCCATCATATTACAGCTAGAATATACAAATTCAAAGATGAAATAGTAGAACACTTAAAAAATGAAATTAAAAGAGGAAAGAGATCATTACAATTGAGGAGCTAACAGCAGACCCCTTGCTATTGCACTCTTCCCAATCTTATTCAAGCATTTATTATTTATTTATTATTTATTATCTCCAGATTCTGCTGACATTTTCCCAGGATCTGTTACCTGGTCCCGAGAATTTCTTGAACCAATTCCAGAGAATTTGGGAAATTTAAGGAATTTTGGGAATGATTATTTGTAATTTCCGCGGAATTTCATAAAAATTGTTAATTGTGAAATTACGTATTATCATAAACCTATGTTTTATCATAGAACCACAAGTTTTAATATCTATTTTTTACCTGGAGATTGGAGTACATGTTGTGTTTGGAAGAAATTCACAGTTGGTTTCTGATTCACTGAAGAAAGAGTCTCTTCCAAGGATTTCTCCAGAAATAGATGGTTGACTTCTGTCAGAAGACTGAAAGCATCAATTATAACTAGATTGGTGAATGTAAAAACAAAACTGCTGATTTAGTTGCCAGTGAGCACTAGAAAAATATTACTCAACACAACTCAATACCCATAACCACGTCCTTTTTAGTGAAGAAACCACGATTGAAAATTAACAATTTCAGATGCAAAGATATCTTTATCTTTTTTGTCCAGACTTAGACTGAAAGGGTAGTCTTTTAATGGCAAAACAAAATTGTTATTTTAAAAGAAGTGATTGGATTAAGATTAAATTAATCTGCAGATTACAAAAGATCAAGATTAAGAATTGATCTTGATATCCACATTACAAGATTTCTCAGCTTAGGGCAATAAAACTAGCATTTCACTTACATCGTCTTGCCGCTCATCCACTTGATCGACAATTTCGTCCTTGTTACCTTCTTCTTCTTCTTCTTCTTCTGTAACAAAAAATGATCAGAAATGCAAACTATTATCAAATGACATGAAAATCTTAAAATTATGCACACTGAGTCCGAATTTAATGAATTTGAGCCCCGTCTCCAATCTGCCAAAAACCGGTTTCAATTAAAACATTGAAAACAATTTTAAGTGGAACCAACCACATTTGAGCCACGTCTCAAATTGAAGCCGCAGCTCGTTTTTTTAATTCGGCGTCTTTTGAGTTTACACAAGTGTCTTTCTTTTAAAAAATTGTCAATCGCGAGTGATTATTTATCAAGTATGGATAATTACTTATTCCACATATTTCCGTTTTCCTCATTTCTATTGGCTTGGAATGCTAATGATCAAGTATTAACTACTGTTCAAAGTAAAAATTATAGTTCAAGGTTCGCGTAAAAATATTAGAATTTTAAGTTTAATAAGTTGATATTTTATGGATATGGATATTGCTGCTGTTTAATTAAGCTTTCAGGATGCTGTTTTGTATTTTTTAGATTTTTTAATGAGCAATACTTTGTTAAAACAGCTTAAAGCCACCTAAGTATTCCTGAGCTGAAAACTTTAGAATGGTGGATATAGAGATTAATGCTTGATCCTCTTTTTTTCTTAATATCGAAACTAATCTAATCTTGTACATGTATCCTGAAAAGTGAAGAAAATTCAACCAATCAGAGCTAGTCACGTATGAGAAGCCGATAAATTTGAAATTTTGCGCGCCATTTAAGATTAATATAGAGAAACGGGAGGGACTCTCTAACTGAAATAACCTGTTTCTGATTTTTCTCTGCTATATTCAAGAAAGAACGGTTTAAGAAGAAAATCAAAAGTGTGTCCATTGGATACTGTGATTAAGTAATCGGGATTAAGGATATCTCATTCTAAAGTTTTCAGCTGTGATGCAGTAGTTTTACCCATATTTATTGTACTAATGTTGTGTTAATAGCTGTTATGATTTTTTACTGAGCTCTAGTTATCATTTCTGGTAGAAAACTAGCACCTTGAAATAGAGTGAAGCAAATATTACCTGTATCATAATCTTGGTCATTGTTGTATTCTGGGTACTCTGGCTAATATTTAAATAAACTTATGTTTTCAGCTTTGTAACTAAGTTTTACATGCATTTTTACATTGAAAAATATCAGATTTAGCGAATTGTAGAAAGTTGTTCAACTAAATAAAGGGTTTACCACTTATATTTTAATATAACTTTAAATACTAAACTAAATAGAATCAAATCTTTTAAGTTAACTTTAAACTGGTGACTCAAGATTTGAGCCAGTGAGCCTAAAGGGATATAGTTAAACTGGCGGTAGTAGTTTAGCGACCTCTTGCCAATTCATTAAATTCCGCTCTCAGAACATTTTTGACAATTTATTTTGTATTTTACGAGGCTTTACATGAAAAGAGATAATAATTTTTAAGTTTATTTTCCTCTACGTATGTCGGACACCATGGATCTGATGGAAAACAAATATCGGTTTCAAAATTAGGATTCTTAGCGGGACAACAGACTGTTGGATGGATGCCAACTTGCTGAAATTAAAAATAAAGGATTAGGTTTTTTTAAAGTGTCCTGGATGGAGCCAGAAAAGATCAGAAAAATCCCATGCTATTTGTTTTGTTCTGAAATAGCTCATCAAGACGTACATTATACAATATGTTAGCCCATTTTTCCTATAATTCGATTTATTCTGCAATAGCTCATCAAGACGTACATTATTCAATATGTTAGCCTATTTTTCCTATAATTCGATTTATTCTGCAATTCGCACATTTGGTAAGTAATGTTTTATGGACATTTTTAAGCTTTAAGGAACTTATTTTGTAAATATTATTTTCTGCTTTTGACCTCTTTTATGTCTCAATGGTTTAAATCATTGTTTCCGGGATTAGGATTGAAAGTTTTAGGATAAGTTGTTGTGTAGCGCAGTTGTTATTTAGAGTACAGGATAAGTTATTGTTTAGCCTAAAGGATAAGTTATTGTTTAGCGTAAAGGATAATTTATTGTTTATCGTACAGGATAAGTTATTATTTAGCGTTAAGGATAAGTTATTATTTAGCATAAAGGATAAGTTTTTGTTTAGCGTACAGGATAAATTATTATTTAGCGTAAAGGAAAAGTTATTGTTTAGCGTAAAGGATAAGTTATTATTTAGCGTACAGGATAAGTTATTGTGTAGCGTAAAGAATAAGTTACTATTTAGCGTAAAGGATAAGTTATTGTTTAGCGTAAAGGATCAGTTATTATTTAGTGTAAAGGAAACGTTATTATTTAGCGTAAAGGATAAGTTATTATTTAGCGTAAAGGATAAGTTATTATTTAGTGTAAAGGAAACGCTATTATTTAGCGTAAAGGATAAGTTATTGTTTAGCGTAAAGGATAAATTATTGTGTAGCGTAAAGGATAAGTTGTTATTTAGCATACAGGATAAGTTATTGTGTAGCGTAAAGGATAAGTTATTATTTAGCGTAAAGGATAAGTTGTTATTTAGAGTACAGGATAAGTTATTGCGTAGCGTAAAGGAAAAGTTATTATTTAGTGTAAAGAATAAGTTATTGTTTAGCATAAAGGATAAGTTATTATTTATCGTACAGGATAAGTAAATATTAAGCATAAAGGATAGAATATAATTTGGCGTAAAGGATAAGTTATTATTTAGCGTAAAGGATAAGTTATTATTTAGCGTAAAGGATAATAATATAACCCATAAACAGGCTAAACTGCCTTTTTAAATCAGAAATACTTCTTAGGAAGTTTGGTTTTGGACGCCGGAAATACAGCGCATATCTACCTGGTTACCAGCAGCAGGTATAGGGATTTTGAAAAGTTGTAGGCTCTCACAATCCTATCAAATATGAAATCTGTGAAAAAGAATTATTATCAATTGTTAGGATTCCCCCCCCCCTCTCCCACCCTCCCCCTAAATCAATTAAATAATAATATTTCTTCAGGTTTCTTAACCACATTTGCTCAAAACCTTATTGTTTGGAATTTTGACAGAAACTAGGATGTATGCATTCCCTCCTATGAGAAATGGTCTCTATGAGGATCTCAAAAAATACTCCAATGCTCTAAAAAAGTACTCTAATGCTCTCTAAAGTACTCCAATGGTCTCTAAAAGTATGCCAATGCTTTCAAAAAGTATTCCAATGCTCTAAACAGTACTCCAATGCTCTAAAAAAAGTACTGCAATGCTCTCTAAAAGTACTCCAATGCTCTAAAAAGTAGTCCAATACTTAAAAAAGTACTCCATTGCTTTAAAAAGTACTCCAATGCTCTAAAAAAGTACTCTAATGCTCTAAAAAAGTACTTCAATGCTCTATAAAAGTACTCCAATGGTCTCTATAATTACTCCAATGCTCTAATAAAGTACTCCAATGCTCTATAACAGTACTACAATGCTCTCTAAAAGTACTCTAATGCTCTCCAAAAGTACTCCAATGCTTAAAAAAGTACTCCAATGGTCTCTAAAAGTACTCCAATGGTCTCTAAAAGTATTCCAATGGTCTCTAAAAGTACTCCAATGCTCTATAAAAGTACTCCAATGCTCTATAAAAGTACTCTAATCCTCTATAATAGTACTCCAATGATTTTTAATAGTCACCTGAATATACTTAACCCTACCACCATCACCAAAGTTTACTTCTGTTGGAAGAACACAGAAATCCACGCCTGGGGGCTCTGGTTCTGCTTTCAGGACATCCACTAAAAGGAGTCACAAACGTAAATTTTCTAATCCATATATCTTTGCAAACTGATGGTTTAAACTTTTGATATTTTAAACTTATATCTATATTTATATCATCAGGTTGCAAATATTTAGGAAATTGATGGAAAATAATACTTATGTTTAGAAATTGAGATATTTTCATTAAAACCATCTGAACAAGGTTAACTCTGATTTTATCTTTTAACTAGCAAACTAGTGCTCGTGAAAATATAAAATTAAAATTGAACATTAAAAAGAATTTTAAGTTAGATTTTTTGAAGAAAAAATAATTTTGTATTTTTTTAGCCTATGTAACTATGATGGGTTCCTTAAAAGAATGTAGCCCATTCGGTCCAGTCGTTTTATAGCCAGCTGTAGCTAACATATAAACATATAAATATATATGAGCGAAAAGCTTTATTACATAGTGTAACCACCACCCGTCCCTCAACATCAGGGGTCGTGCAGACCCCCCCCCCCCCTCCTTCGCCTTATCTAAATATTCTTACCACACACGAATCACGATAAGGATGGTGTTGGTTACAACAGATTGAATATTGCCATCCCACCGTTTGCTTTTCGGGCCATATAAAATCAACGAATTTAGCTGATATGATTCTGTTTTTATATGTATGTTAAAGACTAATTAAAGGGAGTGACCGGCTATGTAAGGTAGTTGAACTAAGTATGCAGTGTTGTGGAAAACTTCTTTCGGATTCATTTGAGACATATTACACTTTTTAAAGATCTGTACATCCTGAGTTTGAGCTCAAAATCGATGTTCAAAACCCCCACTTTGGGGGTGGATACGTTTCCAGAATTAGTTTTTAAATTACGAAATAACGACGCCATAAAATTTAAAAAAAAGTTCTACAATAAACTACAGACGTCATGTATAGGAGCATGTTGAGAAAGTAAAAATTAATCTTATCATCGAAAATAAGTAATCTTGTTCAATTATTAGTTTTTATTTTCTCATTATTAACAAAGATTTTCTGCAGATTTTCTTGAATTATTATTGAGAAGACGACATATGAAGAATTTGAAGAAATATGCGAAGAAATTCAATATAATAATTAAAACGAAATTAAATTTTAAAAAACTAATTCTTAAAACGTATCTACCTCCAAAGTGGGAGTTTTGTAAGTCGAATTTGCGCTCAAACTCGGGATTTACAGATCTTTAAAAAGTTTTATATGTCTTAAATGAATCCGAAAGAAGTTTTTCACAACACTGCATACTCACTACTCAGTTCAACTACCATACATAGCCGGTCACTCCCTTTAAGACAGAAATTTACCTACAGGTACTCCCAGTATTCCTCTCTACTGGTTTCATCATATCAGTATTTTATCAATAAAAATCAAATTTAACAATTTCTAATTTCAAGATAATAAGAGTAGCCAAATAAAAACGTACTGAAAAAGGTATGTTTAAAAGAACAAAGGGCTTTCAAACTTATTTTAGGTACTTTTTCTGAATTATTCGAATCATTTTTGGTTTATGATTAAACGCTTCCTGTGTGATAGAAAAAAGTGCGAGGAAAGTTCTCAAAATCATTTTAATCGTCTCCTACACTTTAAAAAATACTTTTATATCTGAAAAATAAACATAATTTACTTAGAATAAATATAGTTACGCTTTGTTTAAACAACATGATTGTGAACAACTGATAAAGGCAATACAATTCTTAAAAATAAAATTTAAAATAAACAGTTTAGACAATACAAATTTAAATAACCAAATAGTTTAGACAATATAATTCTGAACAAACAAATTTAGAGAAAACAATTCTTTAATAAATAGTTTAGACAATACAATTCTAAACAAATAGTTTATACAATATAATTCTGAACAAATAGTTTAAACAACACAGAGCTTAAAAATAGTTTATACAATACAATTCTAAACAAATAGTTTAAACAATACAATTCTAAATAAACAAATAGTTTAGACAATAAAATCTAAGTAAACTGATAAGTTTATAATACAATATAATAAACAAATAATTTAGNCCCTCATCATCCTTACCATCGTTCAATGGTTTAAGTTTAACCAGGTGCTTTTTACTATTTTCATATATTTTACAAAAAAAAGTTCAAAATCTTATAAAAACCTGAATATTTTCTTAAATATAAGGGCTTGAATACTTGATAAAAAAATATACTATTTATATGTTCTTTATTATGAAAATTTCTTTTTTAAAAAAGACATTATTTTATAGATTCCATTCTTGTAAATCTTCTTTTTTACTAGTCCAAGATTGACGAGGAGTGTAAAAGTGCCGGGATATAGAGGCCAACCAAGCATCTGTTAAGAATAAAAACAAAATAAAAAATTCCTATTCAGAAAGTATTAAATTTAGCAGCACAATGTAAATAAATATTTTTTAAAGATTAAAATCGAAAGATTTTAAAATAATAAAGTCTAATAGCTTGAATATTTTTATTTGGAATTTCCGGATGTGTTTCTAAAAATGTTGACCAAAATATCCAGAGTAAGTAAAAAATCGGTTTAAAAAAACTATGAAAATGTGTAGGGTTCATATTTTTGGTTGTAAAATATCAAAATAAAGTATGATAGAGTGCATAGAAAAAAATCGTATATTTTGTGTCAAACCTAGTGTTTTCTTCAGAAATAGATTAGAAACACTGAATTACTTTTGTTCCAATTTAAAGTTTCATAAAAAATTTAATAAAAAAGTAGATAATTAAACTATTTTCTGGAATTATTGCATTGTTTTTGCCCTTATACCCTGTAATAAACATTTTTAAACTACGCTATTTACTTTATATTTAGGTCACTTAGGGTATTAAAACATGTCTTTAAATTTAAACAAATACATTTTTGATTAGATTTAGCTATATATGACACAAACGCATCATTATTTTAATTAATTTGATTAAGATTAATTGTTTATATTTTGAAGGGAGTGTTCGCGAGAAATGAAAGGGGGTATAGGCTTACGGCGAAAATGATCAATAATGATCCCTACTAATCTTACTTCTATCTGTTGCGTCTATACGGAGAAAATTGTTCAAAACGACTCAAAACGAAGAACGTAGCGTCTTTACAAATTTAAAAAGTTGCAACATTCAACTCGGATTGTAAAAATCAATTTAATTTCAAACAAATCATTGGGCGTTTTTAACAATTTTCTCCTTATAGACCCAACAGCTGGAAGTAATATAAGGGGCGTACCCCCTTTCATTTTTCCCGAACACTCCTTGTAATAGTTTTATTTAATTCTAATTTGTTGTCTGTTTTTTATCTTTGAATTAAGGAGGGTCTTTCCATTCATAAAGCTGTTTTTTGGATGTTATAGGTTCGACTAATTCACCAGAGTTGCACTTTACAGATCTGGTTTAAAATATGTCCCAAAAATTAAGACCAAAATATTTTCAAATATTAAAAGAAACAGAGTTTTTACAACCCGATGGTATAAACCTATGATATTTCTAAGTTTGAAATACCAAAGGTACAACGGGTTGCAAAGATATAGGGATTAAAAATTAGAGTTTGCGGCAAAAACTCATTTCCTTTCAATCTAGCGTAGAATTACGATGATGACGTATAATGTTGATGTATTCAATTGTTCTCATTCTGAAGCTTGTGTATGACGAATTTCAACATGTAAAAGAATTACTCATGAAGTGGAATGAGTCACAAAGACTAATGTTCAGTGTTTGCTGGGAGGTGTATTCAGATACCTGAAATATTATTCATATAATTTATAGTTTGAAATATCACAGGTCTACAACATCAAGATGCAAAGATGTAGGGATTAGATAATCCGCAGAGTTTGTGACAGAAACTTAATTCCTTTAACAATTTTTACAAATTTAACAACTTTAAAAAATTTAACAACTTTTACAAATTTAACAACTTTTACAAATTTAACAAGTTTTAGAAATTTAATAACTTTTACAACTTTAATAACTTATAAAAATTTAACTACTTTTTCAAACAAAAATCAAGAATTAAAACAATTAAGAATAAATAATGATGATGTAATCCAAATTACAAACATCTTTTGCTTATGATTTTTCTAAAATTTTAGATAATTGTGTTTCATTCTTTTAAGAATTGTGTGCATGTGTCATTATTTTGCCGGGGAGAGAGCTTACCGGGGGAAAAAAATAATCGTCAGAAATATTTATGGGCTTTTAAATTTGCTCTGGGAGGGGGGTTTGCCCTTTTTACCTTGCCAGGTGGGCTTTGCTTCGATGGACAGACCCCCCCCTTCTGGCCTTCCTCTGCATACCGTCGTTTTAGTGTTTTAGTCCTTTAAAAATGATCTCAATCTTTTTAAAGGGAGTGTTTGCGAAAAATGAAAGGGGGTATAGGCTTAATGCGAAAATTAATCGCTTTTACGCTGCTAATCTTACTTCTATCTGTTGCGTCTATAAGGAGCAAATTGTTAAAACTGACTAATACCGAAGAACGTAACGTCAATACAATTGCAGAAAGTTTCAACATATAACTCGGATCGTAAAAAATCAATTTAATTCCAAAGAAATCATATCATTCAGTTATTGCAACCGATAATCATCGATATTTTTTTGACGCATTCGTTTTGATTTTTCATAATATTTTCTATTTTTTATGATCTGATAGTTACTTTTATTCCTGTTTCGAGGATTTTTGATAATGAAGACGACATTTTCCTGTTTTCCAGGAATGGTCGAAAATCCAGCGCCAGAAAAATATCTTTAAAAAACCGAAATCAAAAATATTATAAAATATAAACTATATACAAATGTGGCGAAAGATAATCGATGACTATAGGTTGTAATATCTGAATGATTTGTTTGAAATTAAATTGATTTTTTACGGTCTGAGTCGTATGTTGCAATTTTCTCAATTTGTATGGACGCTAAGTTATTCGGTGTGAGACGTCTTTAACAATTTTCTCCTTATAGACACAACAGATAGAAATGAGATTAGTAGCGATCAAAAGCTATGTTTATCGCATTGAGCCTATACCCCCTTTCATTTTTCGCGAACACTCCCTTTAAGCGCAGAGCGTCCCAGATCATATTTAATTATCTCCAAAATTTAATGCCAAAATAAACACATTATACTCGAAAAACCTAGCCTTTTCTGCAAGAAAATTTTTATATTAGCCTTTCAATTTTTCAAAATGATTCATTCTTCTTAAATTTTCTGGTTAGTCCCGAAAATCGTATTTTAAACCAATTGATGAACTAATATGATGTGGGAAACCCTGTATAACATTGACGAGGGTTAATCCAGACGCAGTCCGAAATATATTTTAAATTAAATGTGGAACTAACATCTACCTTTTTTTACTCTACAGAGGTCTGGTCCATCACCATCACCGAATTTTAAAAGAAAGTTAAACTTTGTCTTCAGCCTTGAACGTGACTATCCAATACCCATGTCCAATAATCCTGCTTCCATTCTCCAGATCTGCATCCTCATCCACGAGATACTCCTCCTCTTCCAGGATGACTACTCCTTCCCTTTCCTCCTCCAGTCGAGGAGGTCTCCTGGCAGATTCCCAATTTCAGGTAAACCGGAAAAAGGCTGAGACGGAAACCTGCCATCTGAAATCCTCTATAGTCAGAGCACCTCTCAGAGCTCTCAACCTCCTCCTCTTGGTTTTACCAGACTTTTCACCAGCTATATTTCCAGCTCTCTTGACTCCAGTCCTCCCTCTCAGGCCAGGTAGTCCAGGAACATCTTCCCTCCACTTCATTCTCTCTTAAATTTTTCAATCTCAAAATCATCAGTCTTCTCAAAACCATCACTTTTATCAGAGCCGTCATCACTCTTAAAACCTCCACTCTTCTTACAATCGTTATATTTCTTAAAACCTTGGGATAAAGGATCCACATAGTAGCTCTGCTACACCCCTGCCCGTGTTAGCCGCAGTACCCTTGAAACCTTTACCTAATCATTAATGTGGAAGATAAAGTCGGTTTTCTAGTTTAAAAGTGTCTAATTCTGATAATTCCTGTATGATTTCCGGCAGTGATATGCGCACTTTTGTAGTGAACCCAAAATTAAAATTAATCAGTTTTCAAAACTATTAACAATGATGTTTAATCCCTACTTGATTAGAAAAAGCGTTTGACTGTACAGTTGTGAATCAGGCATTGTTATCAATACTTTAAAAAAAAAACACAGAAAATTACGCTCACAGTTTAAAAAAATGTATAAATTCGTCCCGGAACTCTTATTATTTGGTGGTGTCTATAAACAATTTGTATAGAAATTGGATTAAAAATGTAAACATATAATTCAACGGTTTCAGGAATGTTTAAATTTTATTTAATAGACACCCCTGCACCAGTAGTGTACTAGTACTCAACCTTCAAAGTAACTCTCACTAGACCAGTTGACCGGAAACCAACCACCCCCCTGCTTTCTGACCCGGGGGCATCACCTCCCCCCCACGCATCAGCTGGAGAGATTTTGTTGTCATCCAGGCCCATAATGATGAGGATTTCGAGTATTATTGCCCAGTTGTGGGGAGAGGGGGGGGTTTGATGCCCAGCCAGGTGGGGGAGGGGGATAATAAGCCCACCGGAACAATGAAGGTGGTTTAAAATTCTATTCAATGTTTCAATTTTTGTAAAATTATACAAATAATTTAGACAATAAAATCTAACTAAACTGATAAGTTTATAANTGATATAGAGCTTGAAAATAGACCTGCCTAAAATAGTGGATTTAGGACTTAGGTGAATACCCTGCTACAGCAGGGCCCTACACAATACCAGTTTACGCAGGGGGCTAGTAAGATGAAGAACCTGCGTATATACGCAATTATCTTTGTTTCTTACGCAACGAAATCTAGTGAAAACAATGTTTACTTGATATTTTCAAATCAAAGTAATCATGAGTGGTAAATCATACAAAAATACAAATCTTACTTTCGTCAGTTTACACAGTGGGAAAACAACATAGTTACATAATTAACTGCGCTCTTAGTTCGTCAAACAAAGTATAAAACATTTGCAAGTTTTAATTAGCATTAACATGCATAATTTCCATGACTATCTCTGATGTGTTCAAGGTTTAGAAAGACACAACTTTCAAGTTTTTTGGACTAAAATATAAACCAAAAACCAAACTATTTGTCAC
This sequence comes from Eurytemora carolleeae, assembly GCF_000591075.1. NCBI lineage: Eukaryota > Metazoa > Arthropoda > Copepoda > Calanoida > Temoridae > Eurytemora > Eurytemora carolleeae. Next base: position 7,976 of record NW_019397759.1, on the reverse strand, counting down.
ATTACTACATCAATGAATTTCGCGGGGATTAAACTGGTCATGTCCTTTGAGATTCCTATTTCAGTTTAACAGTTAACACAGTTTACTATCGACCATTTATTGATAATCAACATTTGCCTGAAGTTTTCCCATTTCTACAAGTTAACCCATGCTTAACTTAGAAGTTTACCTGGTTCTCTTTCCAATTTATAGGAGGCAAATCGGTCCGGGGGTACGTGAGTTATGAATATTATAGGACAGACAAAAAGACAGACAAACAAACAGAGATGACTACTTTTATTAATGTTTATATTTGTAATGTCTGTTTGGGTGTCTATTTGTTTGTTTGTCCGAACATAACTCAGGAACTTCTGGACTGCAGATTTGTCTCAAATTTTGATTTTAAACACTCGGGAGAACCACAGGAATGTTATTAGCTTGGTTTTAAGATTTTAAGTTGAGCTGATCAACTTTTAAAGCGACAATTTTAGGTATTCGGTAAAAATATATAAAGATGATTAAATCACAGCACATTACAATTTTTAAAACTTCATGTCCAGGGTTACAAAAAAAGGAATGGGGTTGGAAAGATCTTGGTAACTAAGGATGATTTTGGGGGGGGGGGCCTTACGGTGATTTCTGCAATATCAAATCGTCAATTCGCAACCGATTTTGAATTTCTGCAACCCCTTGGTGGGCGGTTAGCTGACTTCAAAGAAAAATAACAAATTAATCACCCTTGATGGTGATTGGCGACCCTTGAAATATGGCCTGAGCTGGGAACTTTTCTGATCGAGGCTTAAAATCCAGATTGCTTGATCTCTACATTTCATTTATTTTATTAATACGATTGCCATTCGGGATATGGAATAAAGATAAAATTAATCTGCAGATTAACCAAAATATCCAGATCAAGCATTGATATATAGTTTTTAACCTTCCCAAATCGATGGGGATTATAGCATTTGTCAAAAATATTGTTTTTTTAAATCTTCATTTCAGAACAATGCTCCTTACTTCATAATATTTTCTATTTTTTATGATCTGATAGTATATATATTTATACCAGGTCGACCTATCAGGCTGACCAGCGAGCTACAACTGAACGGATATTCAAACATGCGCTGGTTAACCCCTGTCATTATTCCTGCAAAGTCCTCCTTCAAGTGGAGATTTCTAGGTATTTTATCAAGCTTCGATCCCAGGTGAGCTAGGTCGCTAAGCTATCTATCACCGGTTCAAATCTTGAATCACCGATTCAAAATTAAATTTTTGAAGCTTTGAATTGGTGAATCAAGATTTAAACTGGTGGTAGGTAGTTCAGCTACCTCTCTACTTCATTTAATTCTCCAAATCTGTGTACTTTAGTGGAATTAGATAAGAACAATAATTGTTAAGAAACTCGCACACGTTAAGGGACAGACCGGCTATGTAAGGTGGTTATATTGAATATGCATTGTTGTGGACAAATTCATTTGATACAGATCAGTCAGGCCATGGGGGCGGACATCATTCCGCCCTGAAGATAAGAGATGGCCATGATGATCAATGACCACTGTAAATGATGATAGTATCAGGAGTTGATGTGAACCCAACTAAGGGTTCTCAACTTGTGAATACTATAAGACAGTTCATTCCACTCAATCTTGGCTTTTCACTACTAAGTTCTTTTCAAGTCTATATCTATATAATAAAACAAGACATTCGTATTTATATATGTTGCCTATAGCCGGCCAAACGTCTGAACCGAATGGGCTGAAATTATTTGTGGACACTCATGGGTGGCCGGGTGGTGTTTTAGGCTAAAAAATTCGAATATTTTTTTCTCATCATTAAAAAAAATTTCTACGGGCAACGCCGGGCCCTTCAGCTAGTATAGTACACTATTTTATTGAATCATAGAACTTGTTAATGCTATGTTGAATATTTGTCACAAACCCTGATTTTATAATCCCTACTTTTGCAAACTTTAGTCGTATACATTAGATATTTAAAACTATGAATTCTGAATAATCTAAGTTTGAGATGTTCAAGGTGTACACCATCAGGCAGCAAAGATTTTCGGATTATTAAACTTGAGTTTGTGGCGAATACTCAATTGTTTTGCTTCTTAACCCTATTCCTGCTGGGGGGCCCCCTATTAACCCTATTCCTGCTGGGGGGCCCCTGTAGTTTTTTTACATAACTCAAAAAGTATTGGTCTGAGGCTTTTGAAATTTTCTGACTTTTCCTACATACCCAAAGCCCTCCCTTTAGGCCTAAAATACTTTAATACTAACTGCCTGAGTCCTCAGGCATACTGCTTGAATTACTGCTTTTGCCTGTAACAAACTAAATCTTTGTTTTGACCCACTTTCACTTGTCAGATTTTGATAAAATTTAGCTTTTTGGAAAGCCTATGACATAAGGAAACGGATTGCACAAGTTTTGCGAAAAAAAATTGCAAATTGTTTGCAAACAACCTGTCAAAGGAAATTTGCACATTTTTAGTTTTTCTTGATTAAAAATCAGGTTATTTAAAAATTTTCAAAATTTTTTGCATATTTGAAATGGCATGATCAAGGGCTTTTCAAAAATGTATAATTTTTCATTTTTTGGACAAATTTTTTTTTGCAAACATTTTTACTATATAACTGGATTTTGCGATAAAAAATTCAATTTTTGCGAATTTGCTAATTTTTTTGCAGATTCTAAAAGTAGAGCACAAAAGCTTTCTATTGATGCATCATTTGTCATATTTGGACATAAAACATGGGATTTAGAGGGGGGGGGTCAAATTGACCCCCCCCCCCAGCATATCCTGGTTTTCAAGTACCCCAGCAGGGATAGGGTTAATATAAGTATATAAAATATAGATAAAAATTTGACTTTACTGCTGTTTAAATTTGGAACAACTTTTTCCAAACTGTTGCTTGTAAATACTTTATAAATTGCATTACAACCAAAAGTCGAACCCTTAATTTTGGCAAATTTGCAAAACCTATTTTAAAATGAAGATTGTTTTTTGCGAGTATATATAAGATAGATAAAAATTTGACGAATAATGTTTTTTAGACATTAAAAATGAAAAGACTTTTAACATTATAAACATTATAAATTGCATTAGAACTTACAAGAAAAAGAGAACTAACAAGTTAAAGTTGAATTCTTGATTTTGGTAGATTTGTATGATCACCCTGTTTTCCGTAAGTATATAAAAGATAGATAAAATTTGATAAGCAATGTTTTTAGAACATAACATTTTTGAAAATTTTGACAAAACGTTTTTTGTCAATACTTTATAAATTTGATTACAAGCTCATCTTTCTTTTTTTCAGGTGATTCTAGTTCCGGTTCCCCATACTTCCTTTCCCTACTTCCGGACCCGTATCCCCTAGCGCTTAATAACTCTTACAGGAAGGATTTTTAGAGACAATTTTTTTATTTAAGATATCGCAAAAATTTAAAAGTGGTGTACTTTAATAATTGGTATTTAATTAAGTTTTTGATCTTACCATTATTAAAACTACAAGAATATTAAAAATACTTTCAGTTCCAATTTCCTCGAAAAATTTATTTTTCCCTTTTAAGAAATCAGATATATAATTTTTTATTAATTCTTTAATTCAAGACTGGTTTTATGATTTTATTATCTTTTTTAAAAAGAATAACAAATGTTGTTTCTTTTTTTGGAAAGAAGATTTATTTTGTAAAGAAATGGGTTGCATGTTATCTATGTTAGTGTGTATACTTATAAAGACGTAATCTCTGTCCGATCATAACTCATGAACCCCTTGACCGGTTTGCCGCAACTTTTGATTGGAGAACTCGGAAAAACCAGTGGAATGTTCTTAATTTGGTTTTGAGATTCAAGTTGAGTGGGTCCACTTTGAAAGGGGAAAATAGATAAAATAATAATTTGAGACCAAACACGGGAAAACGGCGGGAGTAAATACTACGCTTAAATTCCTTTAAAATAAATAAATATTCAATAGTTGTTTTAAATTAAACAATAAAATGCGAATTAACTCTGAAAATTTGCAAAAGCTTCTATAACGTACTTATTTTATTATTGTAAACCAGTGGGACTAATTAACAAAATTTACAAATTTACAACAAAATATCAAATTTACGTTGAACGCCGAACGGTATTATATTATATGCTTTAATTTTTAGCAAAAATGTAATAAAATTTTTTTTCAAAATAATTATGTCAAAAAAACATGACACTGGCAACAAAAAATTAAGATTTTTTCTCAAGATATGCATATTGTATAATTGTATATGCATCAAATCAAATCTAATATTTGTTACATGAAGATAAGATTAGATAAGCTTGACAAAGATATTAGATTCAGAAGAAATTGTAACGGATATGTCCAGGGATTATCATTGTGATGTACTGCGTATCACAAATTCATACCGAGGAATGGTTTTATTTTCCTTGTATTCTAATCTCTGTTCTATGGATATGTAGACAGCCAAACCGTAACATTTAATTAGAAATATGTTACAAATATGTTACATTTACCCCCTTTGGTAACATAGAATAGGTGGAATAGTCCTACTTCTATACATAATACAGTAGGTCGTTTTCTGTTTTTAAATTCACCTGGCAATGCCGGACACTAGAAATAATCTTAAGATCTGAAACATTTCTGAAATCCAATATACCAGATGGAGAGCTGAATATCTAGATAGAACAGAACAAAACAATATTATTATCGGTGGAAAGGTAGAAATCATTATTAGAATAGAATAGAATAGAATAGAATAGAATAGAATATAATAGAATAAAATAGAATAGAATAGAATAGAATAGAATAGAATATAATAGAATAGAATAGAATAGAATATAATAGAATAGAATAGAATAGAATAGAATAAAGTAGAATAGAATAGAATAAAGATTAAAAATAATAATAATAGAATAAAGTTCTGTTGTCCTAGGTCCCTCTAACGTTGTTGTCTACTGCTCTGGAAAATATTAGGAAATTATCATATTTAGAAACTATTTGATAATCAGTATTCACTTTATTCATGGATATTAAATAATCAGAAAAAATGATAAATTTTAAACGATCTGTGTACTATTTCCATTTTTAATCATTGTTTATGTTAAAGAAAATTTGATAAAACCCAACTTTCAAAATAAAACCACAGATTTTTTTCTAGCTTTCTCTGACTCAATTAAGTTTTTACCATTATAGCATTTTTCATAATTATACGTGTCACGTACCGTATTAGCCATAATCAAACGTGTCGTATACCGTATTTGTCATAATTGTCACGTACCGTATTAGCCTTAATTACACGTGGCATGTACCGTATTAGCCATAATTACACATGTTGCGTACCGTATTAGACATAATTACACGTGTCACGGACCGTATTAGCCATAGTTACACATGTCGCGTACCATATTATACCGTATTATAATACGTTTGTCATGCTTTCATTTGTCATACTGACATTCTTCAAAATAATACGTTTCCCGTAAGTAACGATAAAAGCAAATCATAAACACTATGGATATGGCAGGATGTTTGAATCGAATTATTAAGAGCCGACAGATTTGAAAAATTATGATAAATCAATAATCATTTACTCTGTTTTATTTTCATATTGTAAATATCAAGTTAAGGTGAATTCGTACACAAATATTCTTTAAAGGGACTGTAAGCTTATGTTCAAGTGACCCTCCATGCAACAATGACAATGATTGATTCACAACGGCACTCAATTGAAAGCTTTGTCTGATACATTTTTTTGTTTATTAAAATTGTTTTCTGCAAAAGTGACTTACAAGTTGGGCATTTCTTGCTTATAAGAAACAATGCAGAGACTATCTGAATTAAACACATTTTCTAGTCGGAAAGACGACGCTATCTTCCAGATTTTCAATCAAATTAAATTTTCAAGCGTACCGTTGTAAATTGTGCATTGATATCTTTGCTTGGAGGGTTAATTGAAATTACGCTTACAGTCCCTTTAAATCAATTGTAAAAAAATGTATGATGACTGGTTTAGTGAAAGGTTGTTGGATAATGGATTATCTCTTGGTTTAGATATACCTACAACACTCATGGATAAACTCAAACAATTGACAAGGTGAAATATTTTCTATATTTTAATACAGATACCCACAAAGGACGAGTCTTCAGAGCCGCGTCTGTACGAAGTTTATTAAGTCTAATTTATGGTAAACAGCAGCTATCAACTTAATTTTTTTTTTAAGACTATTCAAGGTATTCAATAATAGGCAATATTTAGTCCTGAAAGAGACTGTAGCGTAAATTCAAATGACTTCTCCACGCAAAGACGGTAAATTCCGATTTTCAATGGCTCCCTTAAAAAACTTGATGTGATCAAAAAATATTGCGTTGTTCTGCTTGTGAAAGTGTTTAATTCTGACGATTTCAACCTTTATTTCTGCAGTAAAAATGTGCAAGTTACTTTGGTTCGGTAGATTAGGTCTGGGCACGTTCCAACTTTTTCCAGCCGTTTCGTCAACGGTGAGTTCGAACAGTTAAGAAATAAAAATTTCAGGTTTTTTTTCGTTCCGTTCGTTTCGTTGACGGTAGTTTCCTTTTTTAAAGTTACCGTCAGTAACTATCTCAATTTTAAGAACGGCCTTAACGGCTCTTTTTTGCAATTTCTAGCATTAGTTGTTGAGAAATCATCAAATTGTTAACGGTTGTTTATAGTATTGACGGCGTCAACAGTTTGCATAACTCCAAAATTTCCATAAAAATAAATTAGATTTACGGCACAAGCCGTTTTTAAGAACCCGTCCGTTGCGTTTTCGTTTTCAACAGTAATTTTTTTCAATAACAATTTTAAAATTATCGGTTTTTGCCTTTCGTTAACGGACAATTCCATTGCCCAGCCCTAGGTACAGATTAAAAACGTCAAACATTAATTTCTAAATCATGCTCGATCAGACAAAGCTTTTCAGGGAACCAGTGTGAATCGGGAATCCTAGTCTCATTGTTTGTTGGTAATCCTGTGTCATGATGTACAACAAACTCGCCTTAGGTTATCTGGGATTACGTGAAATTCTTAAATCAAAATAGAAAGTCGTCTTCACTGTATTGATAGATACCGCGACGACTGTATAAAACAAAAAAAATATTATTCTCATTTGTTTAGCGATTTGGTATTTTTTTACTGTCGCTATATTTATGTTTTTATTTAAGTGATTATTCAGAGATCAAGCGAAGCTTTCTTCCTTCATGTGTTCGATGTAAGGAGAGACATCTATGAAATACAATTGTAACTGCATTTAAAGATGATATTACAAAAAGCGTCGAAAGAAAAATGCAACATTTTTAGCGGTCGGGGTAAGGGCTGTGCAAATGTAATAAGATCTTCTTATCAATGATCAATGAATATATATTTGGTAATTTGTCATGTTGATTAATATCTTATGTTTAAAATGTACAATTTTCTATTATTAACAGTTATCTTCTTAGTCACATCAATTCGTTGTTCATATTTTATTCGTGTTAAAAATTAAGAATATTATGTGTAAATATGTAATATGTATTTAACTTTGCAATTTTGTTATCAATGCAAATAATAGTCTATATTTTTATCAAAAGCTATAATAAAGAATATAACGCTAAAACGTGTCTGTAAATTACTGAAGAAAAACCCCACAAATATTACATTAACTAAAGTTTGTTTCAAGATAATTACAAAAAGTTAAAAATATTTTTTTCTTGATTTAATCAAGGTAGAGGGAGTCCCAAAAAGTAACCACTTAAAAATCGTCTTTTAATTTCGGAGCTGAAAACTTTAGAATTGTGGATATCGAGATCAATACTTAATTTCCTGTTCTTGTTAATCTGCAGATTAATCTTAGCGACTAGAGGGACAAGAGGGAAAGGAGAAACAGGAGAAACAGGAGGGACAGGATCAAACATTTTTGTGAGTCAGATAAACGGTGGCATCTTCCCAATTTTTGATCTCATTACTGGGGAAGAAAGTTCCAAACCATGTTATTTTCCAAACTT
>NW_019397758.1:5772-43515 GCF_000591075.1 Eurytemora carolleeae | reverse complement strand
CCAAAAAACCTAAAATATTGAAACTCTTGCGGTTTACGCATGATAATTTTGCTAATACTTTATGAATAAAATTTTATTTTATGTCGTTTTGGGCATTTGAAATTTCAATTTCTGTATCCATTCTGTTTGGATAGACATTATGCTTAAAAAAAACTAAAAAAAAAACAATTAACAGAACCGAAGTATGTTTTTTTTTCTTTTAGATCAATTTAGTTCCGTAAAGGCTTTAATTAGACAAATTAAGAAAATGTCTACTTCATACTTCACAGACTCATAGATAGTTATATGTGACATGCTGAAAAAGTTTACGGTACCACTATTCCAGATCAATTCCAAATAAAATAACCGTCCCTGTAACTTTTTTCAGAAAGTCTCGCAACTATTTGGGGTAAATTTCTCTTAAAATTGGTTCCGAAAGGTTCCGAAAGGTTCCGAAAGTCCTCTACGGAACCAAATTGGAAACCCTGTACCGAAAAGTGAAGACTAGTTGGGATCAGTTTTCTAACCTGAGGATTTATTTGTTCATCATCTGTCAGGTTGTGTGTGTGGTTGGATTAGAACTCCGACGGAGATTGAGATTGAACCTGAGCCTCCTCTCTTCTCTCCCATTCTCTTCTCTCGGTTCTACGTGTAAGATAGATCTCTCTGTTTAGCACACCTAGACAATACAGTTTCATATTTACATAAATGAATATAAAACAAGTGTTCTTAATAGTTTTACTTCGTCTGTAAAAACTTTTATAAAATCTTTCCAAGAAATTAAAACTGTATCTTATAAATAAAGTTATATTCTCTGATTGTTTGTTTGTTTGAATGTTCGATCATAAATCATGAACCCCTTTACGCACCCCTGACCCTTTAGTAAAAGTAAATTCAACCTAAAGCCTGACCGCGTCAACCTTGTTGCACCGGCTAGTCCTATCGAGTGTCTGCTTTATTTACCCGATGTCCGGGCAATACAGTACAAACTGGGACCGGCTCGGAAATTCAAATGTACTACGGCTACCCGTGCCTTAACCGATTTGCCTCAAATTTGGATTGGGGACCTCGGGAAACACACAGAAATGTTCTTAGCTTGGTTTTTACATTTTAAGTTTAGTGGGTCGACTTTTATAGTGAAAAATAGCAAAAATCGTGATTTAAGATTAAGCGCGGGTAATCTATGAGTAACATGAGCAAGGCTCTATAATATTTTTATCCTAAAAGAAATGGATCGGGTTTGGATCGTGTTTTACATATATTTTCTGTCAGAATAAAAGTTTTAAATAAACAATTTGGAAAACATTTAATTTCTGTACACAATGCCAAATATTGACCCCGAAAGAAAATTTAGGCAAAACACAAACTAAAATCCTTCTTTTTTATTTATCTGAAGTCTTATCCTTTGTGGGAAAACCTGTATATGATAACAAATAGAAACCATATTGATGATTAACAATAAACCTTTGAATAGGGTTTGAATAGGGTCTGGACTGCAGTACGGACGGTATCTGCTTATTCTAATGTGAACCAAACCAAGGGCTGTCCATTTGTATATAGTGCCGCATAGTTCATTACTCTCAAGCGGAGAAATAAAGCCAAACAATCTAAACTCAGGCCTAAGACTTAGTACTTATCTTTGCTTAAATAGACCGTGAAAACTGTTTAAATAAAAGTTTAATCAATTGAACTCTAATCTTCATTGAAAACCATTTCATTTAATTTTGAGAATTATTTTACAATAGAAAAGATAATTTCCGGATGATTTTCACCCTGATATTAAACCAATATTAGTTTTCTATTGTTTGTTTTAAGTTTTATCCATGGTTTTGATTGACAGGATGTGAAAACTTTTAAAACGAACAGAAGAAGTTGGAATTTTCAAATATATAAAAGGGTTATTTCAATTGTCAGAAGAAACACAGTTGTCAAACTAGTTTTTAGTCATTTAATATGAAAAGCTTTCTGCTAAATCACTTTATTTAAACCTTTTCTATTATGATGGAGAAAGAATATACAATATCTATATAAGACCATTGTTTCTTACGTTTTACTTAAAGAGCTTAAGAGAATTATTATGAATAGATTTGCATAAATAAAGAAATGAGACTGCAGAGACGAATGTGCGAATCCTCTTATTCCTTTGGATTTCATACGTTGAAGGTTTCAAACAGCTGTACACGTGTTTTCTTCTATATGTCAAAGTCATTTGATATTTGTATAAAGAGAGAAGACAGAAGATTTGTAATAATAAAGTAGAGGCCCGTTAGACATGGTAATTGAGCTGAAAGTGCAGTATTGTAGAGAAATTTTACTGGATTCATTTGAGACCTATGACTATGAGACGTTTTATGGTGAATGGTTATACAGCAAGCGCACACATTCAATCTTTAAAATCCACGTGGATTGACCATTCTGGAGGGATGATTTTGAAAATCGGGTTTTTTAAAAACTCGGGAGATTCACGGGAATGTTCTCAGCTTGATTTTAAAATTCTAAGCTTAGTGGGAAAATCGTAATTTAAGACCAAGTGCGGGTAAACAGCGGGAGAAACTATGTAACCAGTATAGCTATCCTGGGCAACGCTGAGTTCTCAAGCTAGTGCATTATACATTTGAATATACTGAATGAATGCATATTTGCATTTTCTAAATTGACTTTAAACACAATTTTTACTTTTTTACACATTATTTGGATATTTTATAAACTAGGCTTTGATAACTCTTTCATGTTGTTGTGGCTTTTTCTTTATATAGATATTATGTTTTTTAGCTGTAATGGGGAATTTCCGAAATTTAATTAACCTGATTCTTTGTGAAATGATATTGTTGAATTCTGACCATAGATAAACCAAAAATTAAACCCCTGGTTAATACAGAAAGGGGGCTTAAGAGTTTCCAGAAAAAGGTTGGATTCTCTTAGGCAACCCTCCCTGAAGTAGTGATGTGCCTTAAGTAGCGATGCGTTCTTTTTTAGTCTTTTCGCAATATTTTCTTCCACGCTCAAAATTTGATGTTTTTTTTTAAATTTTTATTCTGAGCATTTGTTCTTTTTGTCAAATTTTGACCCTGACAGAAGATATTTGCAAAAACTGATCTAAAAACGATCCAAAAAAAAGATGCAAAAACGAGAGTGCTGTAAAGATCGTTTTGGGATCGTTTTTTATTTTTTAGGATAAAGATTAGGGAAAGTTTAATAAAAGCAAACATTAACGTAATAGAGTTTTGAATTCGTGGGAAGTTTTATTAAATGTTTTTTTGCACTCAAGGTCGAGGTGTGCAAAAACAATTGTCAAAAATTCCAAAACGGGCCTTTTTTCAGAAACTTCAATAATCCTGTGCTCTCTTAACCAGGGGTAAATTTTCTGAAGTTGTGAAATTATCTTTCTCTGAATCCCCCAAATATATACATATATATATGTCAGCAGCCTTATATAAATATGTTTGATTTCCAAATATGTTTATTTTTCTGTACGGTAGTAAAGTAAAAACTGCAATACTGAAAATACTCTCTGTAATCTGATTGTAAAGCAAAAGTATGTTTTTTTTGCTAATTATTGAAGACTCTGTCAAGGGCAGAAAAACATTCCTATTTACATTGCTTCAGAAAATTACTAAAATTAATCAATTAAAATTAAAGGAAAACAGTGAAAAACCAATAGATTAATGAAAACTATTGATAATTCTGATTCCTTGGTCTGTGTTTTTAAACTGAACTAAACAAATATCCACATTACCTCAACATTCTAAAGATATTTAATTCCTTAAATATTTCTCAATGTATGTAACATTTCCGGTTTTATAAAAGGTTTCACCTCGCAGTGAGTTCTACAGATAAAAGAAGAACTAACAACTACCAATATCTAATTCTAAGAAAAACAAGTAATTACACTATTAACTTACTTAGTAAAGGATAAAAAGAAGATTGGAAGTAAATTAATCCAACCTGGCAACAGTTGGGAGAAAAATAAAGTTCGTGGCAAATGAGAGAAATTACGCGCAACGATTGTCGACAAAATTTACAAGTACTTTTGTTCTAAAGTATTTCTATTTCTTATCAGGGAATTGTTTAAATACCCCTCCTTACTCTACAGAGGTTTGGTCCATCATGCCATCACCGAATTTTAATTCCATCCATAATTGCACAATTATGATATATACAATATGCATTATTCATACAACGGGGACAATAGAGGTTTTCAATTTAAACGTAACTTCATGCTATCTTCCAGTTTTAGAATGGCATTTCTGATTTTTATGTTCAAAATGCAAAGTATAAAAAAGTATTCTAAACATCTGACCCTGGCAGAAAATATATGTATACAAAACGATCCAAAAAAAAACTAAAAAAAAATAACGTTTTGTAATGATCGTTTTCCATTTTTTTAAGAATACAAATATTGCAAAAATTAATAAAAATAAACTTTAACCTAATACAGTTTTGAAATCTTGGGATTTTTTTTTTAAATGGTTCAAAACAATAAACAACACACTATATTTATTCAAAGAAAAACTTCTAAACCGAGCTGAGAAAATTGTTTAAGAGGTTGGTGAGTTGTGTTCGGACATACAAACAAACAGACGGACAAGCAGATTATAAAGAGATTTCAATCCTCATTCAAGTTTCTTTATTGTAGCAAATGTTTAGTACAGTTCACAAACTTTATTGAAAGTTGTTCTGCAGTTAGTTTAGTTTAGTTGTAATTTAATATATATCGAGCCGTTGTGGATGAAGGTACAATATTGTACAGGGTTATTCACAAAGGTTAAAATTTTATTGAGGACGTCATAAAACGCTTTAAATTTTAACGTTTTTAAGGTTGAGATTGCTTGGTCTTTTGCAATGAGCAGAGTCTTTTTTTGGGTAAAACATACAATAAGACAAAAATATACAATAAGACAAAAATATACAATAAGACAAAAAAAGATGAAAATGCACAGCTTAAGTGAACTTTGTAAGGAAATAAATGACTGAACAAAGTCTTCCTTGAAGTCTCATTTTGTTGTTAACCCTTTATACTGTAAAGACTGACAGTTGGTAACCCTGTATACTGTTTACACTGTTGGTAACCCTGCATACTGTTTACACTGTTGGTAACCCTGTATACTGTAAATACTGACGGTTGGTAACCCTATATACTGTAAATACTGACGGTTGGTAACCCTGTATACTGTAAATACTGTTGATAACCCTGTATACTGTTTACACTGTTGGTAACCCTGTATACTGTAAATACTGTTGGTAACCCTGTATACTGTTAATACTGTTGGTTAACCTGTATACTGTAAATACTGCTGGTTACCCTGTATACTGTTAATACTGTTGGTAACCCTGTATACTGTAAATAATGTTGGTAACCCTGTATTGTAAATACTGTTGATAACCCTGTATACTGTAAATACTGTTGGTAACCCTGTATACTGTTAATACTGACGGTTGGTAACCCTTTATACTGTAAGTACTGTTGGTAACCCTGTATACTGTAAATAATGACTGTTGGTAAACCTGTATTCTGTAAATACTTCTGGTTACCCTGTATACTGTTAATACTGTGTGTAACCCTGTATACTGTAAATAATGTTGGTAACCCTGTATTGTAAATACTGTTGATAATCCAGTATACTGTAAATACTGTTGGTAAACCTGTATACTGTAAATACTGTTGGTAACCCTGTATACTGTTAATACTGTTGGTAACCCTGTAAACTAAATACTGTTGGTAACCCTGTATACTGTAAATACTGTTGGTAACCCTGTATACTGTAAATACTGTTGGTAACCCTGTATACTGTAAATACTGTTGGTAACCTTGTATACTGTTAATACTGACGGTTGGTAACACTTTATACTGTTAGTACTGTTGGTAACCCTTTATACTGTTATTACTGACGGTTGGTAACCCTTTATACTGAAAATACTGACGGTATACCCTGTATACTGTAAATGCTGTTGGTAAACCTGTATCCTGTAAATACTGTTGGTAACCCTGTATACTGTTAATACTGTTGGTAACCCTGTAAACTGTAAATACTGTTGGTAAACTTGTAAACTGTTAATACTTTAAATACTGTTGGTAACCCTGTATACTGTAAATACTGTTGGTAACCCTGTATACTGTAAATACTGTTGGTAAACCTGTATACTGTAAATACTGTTGGTAACCCTGTATGCGGTAAATACTGTTGGTAACCCTGTATACTGTTAATACTGTTGGTAACCCTGTATACTGTAAATACTGACGGAAGGAATTGAATTTTGATAACAAATTGTAGCTACTTTATTCTTAATATTTCCTATTTTTTCTTAGAAACTTGTTCATTGCTTTACAATTACTAACAATTGGGGAGTTCACTCAATAATAAAACTATTGCAAAGACCCCATTTATATCAAATTATAGCTTAGAAACCCAGCTTTGCCTGGAGTTTTTCTTATAAAAGTCAACCTACTCAGCTTAGAAATTTTCAAACCAGGCTAAGAACATTTCCGTGGTTTTACTAAGTTCACCCGGCGAAAAATTGTAGGCAAATTGGTCCAAGGGTTCGGAGTCATGAATGAACAACAAAAAGACAAACAGAACTTTTAATTTAAACTCATGTTTACTCAATATCTTGGGATCCTCCCTCTAAGCTCTAGGTTTTTACTTCAACCTCGTTGGGTTTATTCTATATGTTGGGGTTTTATTCCGATCCATAGGGATTAACTTCAATTCTTGGGACTTTACTTTAATCTTGGGACTTTACTTTAAATCTTGGGCTTTACTTTAAATCTTGGGACTTTACTTCATATCTTGGGACTTTATTTCATATCTTGGGACTTTACTTTAAATATTGAGACTTTCTTTTAATTCTTGGGACTTTAAATGTTGAGATTTTACTTCAAATCTTGAGACTTTACTCCAAATCTTGAGGCATTACTCCAAATCTTGAGACTTTACTCCAAATCTTGAGACTTTACTCCAAATCTTGGGACTTAACTTTAAATCTTTGGATTTGACTTTAAAACAGGGATCCTTCTCCAAATCCTGGGATCTTTACTGAAAACCCAAGGGGTTTTCTCCAAACCCTTCCTGGGAGGTTAATCAAACTCTTAGGATTTCACTTCTAATTATGAGAATTTACTTTGCAACCTGAATTAAACACAACTAGAGGAGTTTGATTTCTTCAATTTGAATTCAAACATGAGGTGTTCTGATATTCAACAATCTTTAATTTTACAAAGTTATCTTTTTTTCTTTTCATTTGAAACGCATTCGCCAACAATAAAGTAAAAAGAGTGAAAGGGAAAAAGTTTAGTTTTATTGGTAAAATTGGGATCGAAAGTCTCAGCTTGCTGGGATAAGTAACGAGCTGTTGAATCTGCTTGTCCTAGCAACGGGTATCCAGTGTCATCTTTTTTTTTAGATTCAAAGATATTTGGTTTTCAGAGGACTACAAAAATCTTTAAGTTCTGACTTTATTTAAAATTTTATGGAAAACGAGCTTGGAAACCCAGATTTGTCTGGAGTTTTCCCTATAAAAGTTAAACCACTCAAAAACCAGGCTAAGAACATACCCTGGCCTTGGATCTACTGAGTTTCCATTCAAAATTTGAGGCAAATCGGTCTAGGGGTTCATGAATTATGATCGGACATCCAAACTAATAGACAAACAGAGATAACTACTTTATATATATAGTGTTACCATTCAAAAGTGGTCAAAATTCAGGGAAATATAAAGCCTAAAAGTGATGTGAATAAGTTTATAACAGAGTAAAGGTAAAAATGTATTTACAGTATAAAAAAGAACAAATAATGGTTGATACTAATAAATCGACCTTATTTCCTGTGCCCTTGTGATTTAAGCCGTGGTTCACGCCTATTGGCTTGAATTTGAAATAGAACTTTGGTCAATGGTGGCTTGCTTTTCCATGCATTGGAACACGCATTGGAATCATCTTTTAGCGGACAAAAATATCTTGATACACTATACATGGGGCGACTTATTATCTATCCTACTTTCTGTCCTATTGCTCTATACAAAGACCTAATAAGCTGCCATGCTGGGTAACCTGTTGTTATAATTTTTACTATTTTTAACATTGTTTCTGTGTTTCCTGTAACGCGTAATGATACATCATCACAAAATCTCAAAATAAATGTTTACATTCTTATGCAGTTTTTGTTCCTGTAGTTTTTTAAATATCTTTAACTCAAATATTCTAAGGATTATTTGTTACCTCTCGCTGCAGAGTTGTCCCCCATTGAGAAGCCTTTGAGTGTTTTATAAATTCCGTTTGGTTCTTTAAAGTATGAATGGTTCATTGCCACCGGCATTAGATTAATAATAAAATCTATTGATTCATTTAATAGTTTAGCTAATTTGCAGCTATCCTTTAAACATTTTTCTAATAAATCTTTATTGCAATTTTAATATAAGTCCCTGAAATCACCCTCTAGTTCTAATGATTCACACCAGTTACCCATTTGTGTTTTCCTAATTCTCTCTATGGCCTCATCAATTCCTGTTACTGAGGGTGATAGATGTCCATGCAGTCTCCAAAACTCGTTCTCTATAAAATAAAGTAAGTGACTGTATATCTTGTCCAACGCTTTTTGCACCATTTTTAAGGGATCACACATTGAGCTTTTAATACCTCTGCAATTTAGGTTTTTCACATTCTCTTTTGTTATAACTTTAAATTTCAGTATTTTAGGCATTAATCTTAACGTGCCAATTCAGATTTTTGTTCTGTCCATTTAAAATCTGTGCTCATACTATATTTGCTATTTCATCCGGGATGTTTTCAGAGGCTAGTTGCAGATATTCCATTATGTTGTTCAAGTTTCCAGTCCTCAGTTATTTGAGTTTTGCCAAAATGTTGTTTATCATTTATTTTATCATATTGTGCTAGAAGATCGGATTTATCCACACAAACATAACCCACATTTTTGTCTGCTGTCTGCTGCTGATGGATCTTCTCTCTATGCACATGCCCCCCCCCCTTCTTCTCTATACTCTCAATACACATGCCCCTCCCCCCTCTTCCCTAGTTTCTCTAAATACACATGCCCCCCCCTCCCTTCTTCCCTTTCCTTTCTGTACAAGCCACCCTTTTTCGGCCTTGCCCTCTCTTTCTTTAAAAAACTACAGCAAAAATATAGTAAAGGAAATCATACTGTCCCCTCTTCTGTCCATGTCAGCTGCTATTGTTTCCAATCTATGCCACTGCTGTAAAGGAAGCTGTGTGCCACTGCCAAGTGGTGGCACAGTCTGCCATTGTCATGGGTACTGGAATAGGGTAAAGTAGTCATTGGGAATCCTGTACCCTACCTATGTGACAATGCCCGTATTCGCTCACTGCACTCTCCTCTGCTCCGTCCATAGGTACTGGACTATGACGTCAGAGGGTACCAATCTTCCTCGTACCGTATCGACCTTTCATTTGTGCGCAAGCTTCCTTGCGATACCTTATTGACTATCTTGGCCAGCATAGGGAGCTAGGTGGCACAAGACCAGTTTCCATTAGATTCTTTTATCCCTCTAGCGGGATCAAATCTGACTCGTAGTTTTACCTTGGTTTAGACTTTTAACTAGGGAGAAACCCATGGGGCAGAGTACAGTTTAAACTAAGTTTTAACCTAGTAGCATATTGAATCACATATACATAGTTTATATAATATTTTTGTTCGGTGTTGCTGTGCTGCATATATGCGTATTAAAATGAACAAGCATATTTTTTCATTATGAGTGTTAGAGAGAGGATCAAGAGTTACGATCTGCCAAGTAGGAACCAAACTTGGTTAGGAGATATTGAAAAAGAACGTGGTCTGGGATGATTGCTTTAAATTCAATCTCAATATCTTTGGGTCCAGAGATCATTTAATCCTTAAGAAAATATGTCCACTGGACGTAGTGCTATGTGGGGGACTGGAAGGAGATGCTCAACCTCTGAAGTAGAAGGGGATGCTCTGAGTAGTACTTTGAACTCACCTGAAACCTCCTTGATAAATAGATGGTCCCTGATAGATGCAGTTCAACTCCTCAGATTAATGTTACGGGGTTTTCTGATAATTCTTATAGCAATAATATTGAGACCCATTTAGAAACTAGAAGATTTCTGAGATCTTACTTGGGAAGGGGGATTATGCTTTAGTTGGGGAATTTTGCAGCCTAAAGGATAGACTGAAAGCTGTGAGGAAAGAAGCCAGGCAGTTACCCAAATCCCATCTAAGTCCACCTACCTACCCTGCCCTGCAACGGATCTACAGCCCAGTTTTACTCCAGAGATATGCAACACAACTTATGACTTTAGGAACTCTAATCTTGAAAGTTTCTTCACTGATTAGCCTTTAAACTCTGGCAGCAGTATTACAATTACAATCCATAATGCAGAGAATGGAGCAAATGGAGCTAGATAACCGAGCTTCGGAGGCAAAACTTGGTCAAAGAAGAGAGAAAACTCAAGATAAAACAAGAATTGTATATGCAGACATGGGAAACCAGTGCGATACCAGAGAGCCAGAATAATGTTGCAAAAATAGATTGTTCCATGGAGAAGAGATTTATCCATGAAAACCTTGAGACAGATGGCAACACAGATAGTTCTGGGAAGACAGGAAACAGCAAGTGTATCATAGTGTTAAATGAAGTTAACCAAATGGCGGAAATGACAAAATTTATGGTGTGAGAAGCAGAACTCAGGGCGGAGAAATGAACAACAGAATCAAGGAGGGGGATAAATGATGGAAATGGCGAAATCCAGGAAGAATATTAAAGAGGTAAATAAAAAAATTATATCAAATGCTGGTTTTTTTAGTTAAAAACTCAAACAATGGATGTCTGGTCACTCTGGAATTAAATGAGAAACAAGAAATTGTGTACAAGAAGTATATTATCCTACAGCAGAAAGTAAGAAGGACTTTATTCGTGAAAGCTTCAAGATAGATGGAAATTAGATCTTACATCAAGATGACAAGTTGAAAGAGGAAATAGTCAAATGGTTTTCAGATAAGTTTTCTGGTCTGACAGCTAATACAAAGCATTACGGGGAAACAGATGTTTCAGAATTTATCATAAAAGAGCAAGAGAATAAGCATCCAGATCAAGAGAAGAACCAAGATTAAGAAAAGCATCAAGATCATGAGAAACACCAAGATCTAGAACAAGAAGGTTACATAGGGATAAATAGATTGAGTATTAACCAATTAAAATACAACACCTCTGGAGTGGAAATAAGGTCGGAAAATACAGAGAAGTCAGTAGTAACTGGAGTGGGAGAAAAATCGGAAGAAAATAATCAAGAACAGGGATTTATTAGGAGAAAATTGAAAGAGGAAGCTGTCAAGCTGTTTGGAATCTCAAAGCTAACATCATCTATGAAACATTACAGAAAAGTTGAAAGATGAAGCTGTTAAATTGTCTAGATTCTAAAGGCTAACTAATGCCATTGCCATCCCTTAAATTTTAAAGATTAGCATGTTCAATATGAAGACAGAAAAACAAATATTTAGAGTAGAAACAAGTTCTGAAGAAAGAAAGAGAGATGAATGAACACAGAAAAACAAATATTTAGAGCAGAAACAAGTTCTGAAGAAAGAAATCCAGATCAAGAAAGAGGAGAACTTAAGAAAAATCGAAAAAGAACATCGAAAACCTGGATGATGAGAAAAAATATTTGTTTGAAAACCCCATAGCTAAATTTAGAACAAATGTGAGGTTAGACAGAAATAGCAAGGATAGCAAGAAAATTAATCCGGTTCCCAAGAATCCTACAGAAAGTTCAGAGAGACAGCCAGCTGACCAGAAGGGATTAAAGCCAAGACTAACAGTTGTAGAAACAGGTTCTTACTCTTCTGTCCATGCAGCTTTAGCTAAGAATGATGTTAACAGCAGTGACGATGTAGAAGGGATCCAGCTGGGATTAATTGCGAGGAAACAACAGTCAGGGATGATGGTACCAGAATGGGACAAAGAGAATGCGTATATAGAGCTCATTACCAGGAAGGATAACAGACAAGTAACTATCAAATTTATGAAGAACCAGTCCAAGATCATCAGTCACAGAGAAAATATAAAACTGGAAACATAGAAACAATTTCCGAAATTGTGTCACACATATTAATATTGTTATCTGGGTTATGCTGGCAAGTTCTGAGTTTGGAGAATCCCCCAGACTGGAAGGAAAGCAGCCACTGTATACGGGTCAAGGACAGTAAAGACAGTGGAGAAATAGATCCTATTCTGGGTGAGCAAAACAGATGTGAAAGCAGAACAGGGTGAAAAGGTTGATGAAATAGCAGGGACAGAATTGAACAAAGTGAATTAGCTAAACCACAGAATGCAGTGAGGACAAGATAGTCAGTCAGCAAGTATACAGACTCAAGTATAGACCTTGAGCCAGACATAAATGTGGAGAGAGTGTTTGATGCTGTAAGAAAGAGAGGACACTTTGAACAGCAATTTAGGGAGTCAAGAGGCAGACATAAAGAAGAATAGGTACGGGAAGAAGATGTACAGGAAGGAGTAATAAACGTATGG
This sequence comes from Eurytemora carolleeae, assembly GCF_000591075.1. Classification (NCBI taxonomy): domain Eukaryota; kingdom Metazoa; phylum Arthropoda; class Copepoda; order Calanoida; family Temoridae; genus Eurytemora; species Eurytemora carolleeae. The sequence goes on along the minus strand of NW_019397758.1, from coordinate 31,020 downwards.
CAAGACCATGAGTGTCATAATTGGTTTAGACAGGAGTGTAACATGGTTCAAGGGCTCTAAACCTTCCTCATTACAGAACAAAAGTGCCAAAATGTTCCCAGGCAGAAGTGCCGAATTGAGTTTAGAAAGAAGTGCCAGAAAAATGTACAGCAGTGTAACACCAACAATAACGAAAAGTATGGAATGAAATACAAGAAGAAGTTCTCTGAAAAACAGGAACAGAACTTCGGCATGATACAAGAGAACCAGTGGGAGATATTGATAACATCATAGGATTGGAATTACGTCAATTCCTATTAACTTTGTAATCTAAGCTATTGAATAAAGTTAGTTGATTAGGACTCTTAGATCTTTGCTAATTGTTTAGCATTGATTCAAGCTACTGTCTGATTGACATTATTAGCTCATTAGATTGTGCTTAGAGCATTGAATCAAATGTGGCTTGAAAGATAGCTTGTGATCTCATTGAATATGCGAGTTGAGATACGGCATGTTTACAAGCTGCTTGTGTCCCTGTGTGGTACTTAGAGCCTGGTCCATGGTTGAATATAGAGTCTGAGATTTGTCCTATGATATTGGATGCATGTGTCCCTTTGTGGCATTTAGAGCCAGTCCTGTTTCATTGTGTCAACTGATAGACCTGGATAGATACGTCTCAATGAAACTGCTATCGAGTAGGTATTTGCTATACTTATACTCCCTCTCATTGTTTAATGGATTTATCTCCAAAACATAAACATACATACAGACATAAACAATGTGTTATGTAACTTGTCTTGGCAGTCTAAATAAAAATATGTTTGACCTTAACAAGATATTTTTATTTGATAAACAAGAGAGATGTTGATCATAGGTTCTTCCTAGCCAAAAAAAAAAGTTAATTTACTGCATAAATAAAACAATGACTGTCTTTTTCTTGACAAAATCTTAGGGTTAGATCGTAAAAAAAAATAATTAGAAATAGATCTGAGAGAAAGCTATCTCATATTTTTGTGTTATAGTTATGATGTAACCAGATTAATGATGAAATCATGTCACGTGGTTACAAGATTCCCCCGGATTTTTTATGGTAAACCCTATGAATAAACCCTATAATGAAGACATGACTCTATAGAGTGGAGCACAGTTTTTCATTTAATGTTAAAGAAGTTTTTAATTGCCTCGAACTCTAATTTTCAAATCGTTCTTCACAAGTTTAGGATGTAGATCTTTGATAGTTTAAACTATTCGAAAGAAGTTTGAAATTTAACATCCCTACGACATTCCTTCTGCCCACGACATTAGTTTTTATAGTTTTATTTCTTATTTTTCTATTTCTAGTATTATACAAATGAGAAGTTGAGACAGTAAGACACCTCTTTTCCTGGATCCGTGCATGCATATGCTTGTATTCCTTGTGTTCAAGGAATGAGAAAATGAGACATTGAGAGTTGAGACATTAAAGGGACTGTAAAGGAAAAATGAAAGGGGGCCCCCTGACTAAAATCCTGTGTGTGCGCCTGCATATCACGTGCTATATAGAGGTTTATTCACCGCTTGCTTATAGGAAGCTGGATATTATCTAATAGAATGAATTTATACCATCTGAATTTACCAAAAATATTAGCCAACAACTTTTGAGTTACTTACAGTAAAATAATCAAATCCTAATCTACCTTAATAACGTTTTGAAATGTCGTCTTAGTCGATGGTTTTTGTGAACCGTATGAGCTTAAAAGTATTAAGGATTATATATTAATTTGAAAACTCAAAATTGATAACTATCCAATTCTGCAAAATAAAAATTAGAAAGCTATGAGCTGGTAATGTGTTTCCATATGATTTTAAGAGTTGAATGCCAGATCATTGTAATCTTGCCAAGCAAAATTTGTTAATTGCATAAAACGTCCTGGGACGACTCTACACTGAGTAACCAGACTGGACAGTACGACTGAATGCATATACAGTACATGCTGTACCGGCTCGAAGATCATGTAACTTTTAGATTGGGTGCAATTTACTCAGTCAATAAATATTTACCACAAGCAAAAACGGGAAAAAATTATAAAAAAATTTACAATTTATATTTGAAAATCACAAATTTTCTAATTATGATTTCTACACAAAGTGAGTTTTATGTATTTATGTGCAGCAGAAACAAGGAAGGAAATTGACAGCCTTCATCTCTTTATAAAAGCATAACGACGATATCTTAGTTATCATAAATAACATAAATTTAATGGGTACCGTTGTAAATCAGGCATGTAAATCTTTAAGTTTATCATTTTTATTCACGTTTTAAGATTAAATCAAATTAAAAATTAAATACTAGTAACTTAACTAACAAATATTTTTGGATATTTTCTATTTTGTTAGGATCGCTTTAAAGAATAGTAAAAACGATTTTTGTTAATTCCCATCAAACTAGAAGATGACAAAAAAATCTAAAGATCTAGAAAAGCTCAGTTGTAATTGGTAAAATTTATATGTTGATGAGAAGGAAGAAGTAAGCTTGGAAAACAAGAGAAACCTTGAATAACAAGAGAAACCTTGGATATCAAGAGAAACCTTGGATAACAAGAGGATCCTTGGAAACCAAGCGGAACCTTGGATAACAAGATAAACATTGGATAACTAGAGAAACCTTGGATATCAAGAGAAACCTTGGATAACAAGAGGAGCCATGGATAAAAATAGAAACCTTTTACAGCAAGAGAAACCTTGGATAACAAGAGGATCTTTGGAAACCAAGCGGAACCTTGGATAACAAGATAAACCTTGGATAACAAGAGAAACCTTGGATAACAAGAGAAACCGTGGATAACAAGAGGAGCCATGGATAACAACAGAAATATTGGATAACAACAGAAACCTTGGATAACAAGAGAAACCTTGGATAACAAAAGGAACCTTGGATAACAAGCAGAACCTTAGATACCAAGATTAACATTTCATACCATGATAAACCATAGATACTAAGAGACCCTTGGATACCAGAGGAACCTTGGATACTAAGAGACCCGTGGATACCAAAAGGAACATTGGATACCAAGAGCGAACTTTGTCCTTATTCATATAATAATCTATTCAAGCAGGAGAAATTTAAGAGATAAGAGATATCCGTGTAAATCTAGAGAAACCATGGATATCAAGAGGAACCTTAAAAATCAAGAGAAACCTTAGATACCAAGAGGAACCTTGGATACCATGAGAAACCTTGAATACCAAAAGGAACCTTAGATATTAAGAGAAACCTTAGATACCAAGAAAAACCTTAGAAACCAAGAGAAACCTTAGATACTATAAGAGAAACATTAGATACTGTTTCACGACCAAATGGTCTCGATCTGTTGATGAATCACCCCTGGATTTTCTGGTCTGATGATGAGTTGCCCCTGGTTTAGAGACGTGAGATCTGTTAAGTTAGCAGTAAGCTCTACCTGAAGAACCAGTAAACATGTATTTATGTCGTTTCCGTTGTTACAATTGCAGCATGACTGCGTTGAAAATGAAAGTGTTATATATTTTCAGAGAAAACGTTTTGACTTGAAATAAATATATAGTCAATCTACTTTGTCAGGATTTAGCTAGTCGCATGAGGTATGTTTTTGGATCAGGGTTTTGAATTATTTTATGTATCGTACTGCAGATGGACCAAATCACATTCGATTTATTTTCTAATAGTCTATAGAATATAAAAGGACGGGGTCTGCTCAAAGATTGAAAATAGTTCATTTTAAATGTATTGTATTGTTTTTCTAAGATAAAGTCATTCTTTCTCTTGTAGATTGAACCTGCATCTGAATCCTTGTTCCCTTCAGTATAATCGATAAGGCAAGAAGGGCTCAGGGTTACAGTCCACCCTGCAGAATCCAGACAAGTTGAATATGCGATACGTATTCCTTATTGAACTGCAGTAAGGCGGATGATTTAGGCCACTTTATAGATACCAAGAGAAACCTTGAATACCAAGAGAAACCTTGGATACCATGAGAAACCTTAGATACCAAGAGGAACCTTGGATACCAAGAGTAACCTTGGATAACAAGAGGAACCTTGGATATCAAGAGAAACCATGGATACCAAGAGGAACCTTGGATACCAAGAGAAACCTAGAATACCAAGAGGAAACTTAGATACCAAGGGGAGTCTTAGATATCAAGAGAAACCTTGAATACCAAAATTGAAAACCTTGGAAACCAAGATTAAGAGATAAGAAGTAACCTTGGATATCTAGAGGACCCTTGAAAACCAAGACTATCTTTGGATATCAAGAGAAAACTTGGTCCTAACTCATTGGATAATCTATTCAAACCAGGAGAAATTTAAGAGACAAGAAGTAACCTCGGATATCTAGAGGAACTTTGGATACCCAAAGGAGCTTTGGATACCAACAGGGAACTTGGATAAAAAAGAGAGAACTTTCATACCAAGAAAAACTTTGGAAACCAAGAGGAACCTTGGAAACCAAGAGAAACATTGGAAACCTAGAGAACCATTGGAAACCAATAGAAACCTTGGAAACCAAAAGGAACCTTAGATACGAAGAGGAACCTTGAAAACCAAGAGGAACTTTGGAAACCAAGAGGAACCTGGAAACCAAGAGGAACCTTGGATAACAAGCTAGGAACCTTGGATATCAGGAGGAACCTTAGATACCAGTATAGAAGAGGTATCCTGAATTTTATAAAGAACCCAAAGATGGCAACAGTATTAATCTAAGCTACAATGAAAAGATCCTTGGGCACTGTTATCGTCAATAAACCTTGGATATTAAGATAAACCTAAGATTCTAAACCTAAGTTTGGAACTTTCTTACGCGAGAGTACTAATCTAGAAAGCCTAAAATCATTATTCAAAATCAAGTGCTGAAACTTGTTATTTGGAGTGATTATCGTTTTGTTGTGTTTTCTGAAGGTCGGGATCAACGACACCTTTTATGTACACGTACTGAGAACTATTTCTATAATACCCAAGAGAATTTAAAATTTAATTTAAATTTAGAAAAAACGTTAAATGGCAACGGTATTAATCTAACTTACCATGAAAAGATGTAAGGTATCTCCTTGGACACTGTCATTGTTAACAAACATTGAATATTTCAGAGTTTGGAACTTCTGTATTCAGCGCTAATCACTGAAAGCCAAAAATCAGTTGAACTTTTAATTTTAAGTGATATGTTTCATAATCATCTAATAGGGCGAAAGTATTTTTGAATTTGTTCGGATTTTGAAGGTATGCTAAAGAAATTAACTTAAACGGTCTTTTATGCTTAATGCAGGGAGTAATGACACATTTTTCACAAGTACTTTTGTCTGAGAACTATTTTTAGTTGTTCCTATAATACCCAATAGATTTATTTATATTGCTGGGAAGATATATCCTAGAGATACCCCCCTGAGGGTTAGGAACCTGAGATCAAGTATCTTGTTAAACCAAATCATATCTAACAATCTTCAAACAGAGTTCTGCAAATCAGAAAAGAAAATAAATATGTTAAAGGATCTTTTTATATACTTTCATGTGACTCTTTATTTCAAGAGTTGCTTGTCCGATTCATAATAGTACCCAATTAAAACCTTTAAAATTAGATGGTGTTTTTTAAACCGAAATTTATCATTTTTATTTGAGGTTTTCTGTAAAAGTGACTTGACCATTTCTGATACAGATGCAACGAAGGAAACTGTCAGAATTTTACACTTTACAAGAATTTTCTCATTTAAACTCAAATAAAAGAATGGAGCTGAAGGCCCCTATAAATTTATCTACAGTATCTTTAAAAAGTTACAAACATGTTTTTAAAAGAATATTAATAAAAAATGAAATACTATTAATGGCAATTGTCCATATAATTTTAATCTTATTCTATAACTTTTTGTTAAAAATCAGACCGCCATTGAAAATACGAGTTCAATTGAAATTCAATAGAATTCATAACTTAAGACAAATGTTGAAAGTTTTATTTTCCAAATAGTAGGATAAATAATATGGATTTTTTTCCTTTGCTCTGGGAGACTATTGTTACTCATATTTTTCTTCTAACTGCATATTGCCGGCATTAATTTAGATCGTTTTCTAGATTGAATTTTCACCAGTTTTTACATTATCTTAAGAATTTGTACTCATGGAAATCGATATGAGTTGTGGAGTCAAAAATATATTTTCTAAATACGAATAAATAGATTTTTAGTTAATATTTTTTAATGCAATCTCTATGAAACAAAAACCATTCCTTTGCGGGATAAAAAAAAATACATAGATTGTAAAACTAAGAAAATAATAAAAAGTTTTCACAAAATAAAATTTTTTTTTTCGGAATAACTCGTTATTAAAAAGTATTTTTTGAAAATGTAAAAAAATCCCAGAATATTCTTTAGACGCATCAGATCTATAAAAAGAGAAGTGATTAGTATCTGATAAACTAATCTGTATTACTCACTCACCTAACCCTGGAAAATATTTCTTTAATTTAGTGACGGATCATCAGATTTTCAGGCGGACATGTTGGTGACGCGTTCAGAGTATTTACACGCATTATTTCTTCTTATCATTCGTAGAATTCTCGTCATAGATATTTACTCATTGCACTTTACAGATCATTAAACATAGACATTTAGTCATTCTCCAGGTACAGTTTATTACTGGGGGTTCATCTCTGTAATCTCTGTTTGTCTGTATGTCCGTTCATAACTCATGAACCCCTTGACCGTCTGCCTCAATTTTTTGGGGAGAAACTCGGAAGAACCATTGGAATGTTCTTAGCTTGGGTTTGAGATTATAAGTTCAGTAGGTCTAATTTTGTTAGCCCCTCTAAAATCGTTATTCATGACCTAGCGCGCGTAAACGGCGGGAGTAACTATGAGTGCTCTGGGCAACGCTATTACATATATAAAGTTGTAATCTTTGTTAGTCTCTTGATATCCCTGTAAAGCAAGATATTGCTCAGTATACAAAACTTTTCGTCCTTTAATAGTTTGTTTTCCAAAAATCACGCATCTCATGTTCTATGAGATGTAAAGTAATGTTTAAAACCAAGTTTTGTGTCAAAATTGAGGAATTGAGTCTTTTTCCCACAAACTCTGATTTTCTAATATACGTATCTTTGCAACTCAATTTCTTAGACCTTTGATATATCAAAATATGAATTCTATTAAATCAAATTTGAAATATTAAAGGTTTGTACCATCAGATTGCAAAGATATAGGGATTGAAAATTTGAGTTTGTGGCAAGAACTCAGATCTTTTTCCGAATCCAACATGTTTTTAGAGAAAACGTTAAACAACATTATCTTTTTCAGTGTTGCTAGGGTAGAGGTACTGTTGTGAATGGGATAAGCCCCTTTTTTCACTCAATTTCGTAATTTCGTATTTTGAATTCTATACTTTTTTGGGCAGCTATGTATTTTAAATATTTAAATATATAATGTGGCTTACGCTAAATTTTGACGAATTTCAAATGAGAGAAAAAATTTGACAGAATATATTCCGATAATGACAGATATACACTATAACGTTGTAGTTAGTTCATATTTGTGTGCAGAGCGTCCCATATCTTATTAGATTATCTCCAAGCTTTAACGCCAAAATACGCAGACAATAATCTGAAAAACCTAGTATTTTCTGCATGCAAATTTTTATATTAGCTTTATACAATCTTTTTTATGATTTATTCTTTTTCAATTTTCTGATTATTCCCGAAAATCGCAATTTAAATATATAAAAATATATAATATGGATGGTATTGTACTTTAGCACTTTAGTACTTTAGCAGATCAAACTTTTAATAAATCATGCACTGTGATATTGTTAAGCTATACATTTGTTGCATAAAACTTGATGGGTCGACTCTACACTTGATTGTACACACTGGACAGTGCGAGTGAATGCGGATACAGTACATGTTGTACCGGCTCTGATAATGCAACTTTTAGAGTGGTGTTATTGAAAGATGCAATTTGAACTTTAGCTAGTAATTCATCTAATATAAGTGAATATTTATAAAATGATAAAGAAAAAGATCAAATTACCAAAATATAATCTTCCTGGAACTTGAACAAACAGATTATTGGAACACACTGTAGAAGAACAAACAGATTATTGGAACACACTGTATAAGAACAAACAGATTATTGGAACACACTGTAGAAGAACAAACAGATTATTGGAACACACTGTAGAAGAACAAACAGATTATTGGAACACACTGTAGAAGAACAAACAGATTATTGGAACACACTGTAGAAGAAGAAACAATTACAATTTAATAATCCTAAGTTGTGATCGATGTATTTTTTACATTGTATCTTTTCAAATTTTTATTGAATATTGTTTTTCTATTTATCTTTTTGTTGGTTTCTTTCTTTCTTATTTTGTTTACTTGTTTATGTTGTCTCACAAATATCTGGTCTTGTCAAATAAATAGAACAATTTACACTAGACTCGTTTCTATTTAGTTATTTTTTTATTACTTCTATGTACGAAATCTTTTTTTGCCATTCATGCAGTATACTTTAGAACTAAGGGTCACTTGAAGTTAATTTCTGTTGATAAGTTTATTTAAAGTTTCAGTTACACTTTAAAACATTGTAATATATAAGTTTATATGTTCAAAAACATATATATCTGATTCAATCCTACTCAGACAAATCTTTCAAGGGTACCTTTTCTAATCAAACATTCCTCACATTCCTCTTTAAAAATGGAGGGACTCTTGAAATTACACCTGTGACCTATACATTAATTAAGGGAAAAAATTAAAATACAATTTTTGTAGTCTCAAGTCGTAAAAACAAATAAAAATTGAAATATTAGAAAAATAATTGTTCCTAAAATCACATCAGAGGGTAAAACTTTTTTTGGGATTTTGCTATGGATCGGGACAAGTCATCCATTTTTATTTTACGCATGAGGTATTTTGTGTGAAAGGTATAACCGTCAACGGGAAATGCTGCCGGCTAAGCGTTTAAAGAAACAAAAGTTTGGTCGTAAAAAAGCCTCTGAAAACTCCGGTTCATCTTAGGTACCGTACCGAAAAATAGGTACCGTGCTGACTAATAGGTACCATACCGAATAATAGGTACCGTACTCACTAATATGTACCATACCGACTAATAGGTACCGTACCAACTAATAAGTACCACGTACCGACCAATAGGTACCATACCAACTAATAGGTACGGCGTACCAACTAATAAGTACCGTACCAACTAATAGGTACCGTACTGACTAATAGGTGCCGCGTACAGACAAACAGGTACCCTACCGACTAATAGGTACCGTACTGACTAATAGGTGCCGCGTACCATACCGAATAATAGGTACCGTACCAACTAATAAGTACCACGTACCGACTAATAGGTACCGTACTGACTAATAGGTGCCGCGTACAGACAAACAGGTACCCTACCGACTAATAGGTACCGTACTGACTAATAGGTGCCGCGTACAGACAAACAGGTATCCTACAGACTAATAGGTACCGCGTACTGACTAATAAGTACCCTGTCTAATAGGTACCCTTACCGACTAATACATACTGTACCGACTAATAGGTACCCATACCGACTAATAAGTACCGTACCGACTAATCACATAGATTCAGCCTCCTTATAAACAGTCTCATCAATTTTTAAGACAGGGCTGACTTTGAAGTGTCGCAACGCCCTAAGCTTAGATTTTACCGCTCTAACTCACTTATGCTTTTCTGTAGCCCTTTACATGTACATTTTAGCACTGTAAAGCACTTCTTGTTAGATTTGGTTTTTTAGAAGTAATTGGCAAAATTCTCAACGATTTTTGCTTGAGAGCGTGAGACCATTAAATCGCAGTGTAATAGGTACCCGTACCGACTAATACATACTGTACCGACTAATAGGTGCTGCGTACAGACAAGCAGGTACCCTACCGACAAATAGGTACCGTACTGACTAATAGGTGCCGCGTACAGACAAGCAGGTACCCTACCGACTAATAGGTACCGCGTACCGACTAATAAGTACCGTACCGACTAATAGGTACCCGTACCGACTATACATACTGTACTGACTAAAAGGTACTGCGTACCAACTAATAGGCACAGTACCAACTCAAGTAGTGAAGTATATTTACAAACTTAAATAGATGGCAAAACAGTACACCAAATTAAGTGGAATAAAATCACAAAAAGTGTAAGTACAGTTTGCAGTGAACCCTTAAGAACAAACTCTGAGGTCGTCTTTCATGTGATATGCTTCCTGACCCTCTCTGTACAATTGATAACATTTAATATCATCTGACGTCTATAAACCCTCCAGTTTTATTATATACCAGACAATATACAATGAAATTAGGTCAATTCCCACTAGTGGGGCTGTATACATTCATATTCGAAATAAACATTTACCATCCTCTCTTTTCGTCTTGAAATCGATCGGAAACTAAAATTAGAAAATAAACCTTTTCAAACCTTGAATATCTATGAGATCAAACCCAATTTCTACAAAATGACAACGTTAATAAAATCACCATTAGCACGCAAAAGAAAAAAGAAGAAAAACATTTTTAGCAGCAATTTACATCCACTTTACAGAGATAGTATGAAGCTGTTGGTTGAGTTATCTTATTTATCAACTTAAAATGTGCTTGGATATTCTTTATGTTTTAAGTATTTTATGTTCAAGGTATTTGTATTATAAAAGTAGAGCGTAAAAGGAAGATGTATGTATTCATGTACAAAGCCCAAAACTTAATATAGAGTCTCGTAATGAAACCCAGTATCGGAATCCCGGTTTCATGAATGAGGTCAGGCAGTTTTGTAGAAACCAACATTTTGTTAAGAAATATCATTTCATTTTGTTTCTTTACATTCTTTTTTTGTTTTCTGATTTCTTGAATTAAAATCTACGCATATGTAGACACCCCAAAAAGGAAACTCGGGAGTTTTAATTACGGAAATTTATCAGAAACCTAAGAATTTTTTTCTCCACTAACCTCAATTCTTCTTATTTCTCTTGTCTTGAGCCCGCTCAATCTTTTTATTTGAAGTCCTTGAACTAGTTCTTCGGGGTTTATGAAAGGTTGGATCGAAAACTCCGGAGGGTCGGAGTCAGCATGACGTATCCAATGCTCCGAGTATTTTATGGCGGAAAACTCCGGATTCAATCATTCCTGATCCTACACCACCAGAGAAAGGTGAGAGAAGCGAAACACTTTTTTTAATATATAATTTAAATAGTTAGCATATTTACTTTTAGAATTTTTTAAAAGATTATGGTCGGAAACTTTTATCACATCAAGATCTTGGTCTTGGTTTTACTCTTGAACTCAGCCCTTGGAAGAATCTTCACAAAGCCTGACAGAAGGTCCCAGGTATGACCCCCCCCCCCCACCAACCCCTCATTTTTTTAAAACCTGACAGAAGGTCCCAGGTATGCACCCCCCCCCCCAACCCCTCATCTTTTCATAACATTCATAAAAATGATTTAGTTTTTTCACATTAATGGTTTCCTCCATCTGTAAACTTATCTATTTCTTTGTTCAATCATTTAATAGGCTAACAGAAGTCAAAACTTTAGTGTGAAATGGCGCAAAACTACAGCGCTTGATCTCGATATCCGAAGTAAGAACTTTTAATTTGAGAGATAAGTGCATTTCATTATTCCTGCAAGGTAGAATCACTACGGGATATCTGAGAGGAATTAGATTAATCCGTAGGTGTGCACAAGATGAAGATCAATGATCTATCCCTAGATTAATCCGTAGGTGTGCACAAGATGAAGATCAATGATCTATCCCTAGATTTACAACACAAAACTTCTGACCTAGGATTATATAATTTCCGTCTTCAGATTGATTAAGTTTCAGGTCGTGATTAAAGTCCAAGTTGTTGATAGTCCTGTTGATAGTCCTGTAAATATATCAGAAAAAAAAACAGAATGTTCTTTTTAGATTTTTGTGTCTTCGTCTGAAAATCTTTTTGAAGGGACAAATAACCAAAATAAATAACTTAAAATTAGACAATTTAACGTCTACAAAATAAAATAAATATTAATTGTACATCGCGAATCTTGCAGAAGATATTAATTATAACTATCGTATAAAATAGATTTTTTTAAATAGGAAAACTTTTAATAAAGAATAATCAATTATTTTTTCATGGGTCTTGTGAATATCTCTGGTTTAATAAATCTGAATATCTCTAGTTTAATAAACCTGACTATCTCTAGTTTAATAAAACTGACTATCTCTAGTTTAATAAACCTGAATATCTCTAGCTTAATAAACCTGAATATCTCTAGTTTAATAAACCTGAATATCTCTGCTTTAATAAACCTGACTATCTCTAGTTTAATAAAACTGACTATCTCTAGTTTAATAAACCTGAATATCTGTAGCTTAATAAACCTGAATATCTCTAGTTTAATAAACCTGAATATCTCTGCTTTAATAAATCTGAATATCTCTAGTTTAATAAACCTGAATATCTCTAGTTTAATAAACCTGAATATCTCTAGTTTAATAAACTTGAATATTTCTGCTTTAATAAACCTGAATATCTCTGCTTTAAAAAACCTGAATATCTCTAGTTTAATAAACCTGACTATCTCTAGTTTAATAAACCTGACTATCTCTAGTTTAATAAACCTGACTATCTCTAGTTTAAATAACCTGACTATCTCTAGTTTAATAAACCTGACTATCTCTAGTTTAATAAATCTGACTATCTCTAGTTTAATAAACCTGACTATCTCTAGTTTAATAAATCTGACTATCTCTAGTTTAATAAACCTGACTATCTCTAGTTTAAATAACCTGACTATCTCTAGTTTAAATAACCTGACTATCTCTAGTTTAAATAACCTGACTATCTCTAGTTTAAATAACCTGACTATCTCTAGTTTAAATAACCCGACTATAGTTACTCTCTCTAGGCTGGTTTTGAAGACGGAATGTGTACATCTCCTCCCTCCCTTCAGATGGCTAAATTTCTAGATCGGATTTGTGAGGACTGTTATCGTCTCTACAGAGATATTGATGTGTATCAGATGTGTAGGTACAGATTAAAACTAAAGGAATTGAGTCTTTGCAACAAACTCGAATTTTCTAATCCCTATATCTTTGTAATATTGAAAACATAGATTTTAGGTCTACGACATCGGGTTGTAAATATATAGGGATTGTTCAATCAGAGTTTGTAAAAAGACTCAATTCCTGGAATTAATTTTTAGCTCATTGCTTATTTTATAAAAAATTTGTTTATTATCTAGCTTTTATTTAGGTCTGGTTGCTATGGCAGTGAGTACTTTTTAAACTGCATGAACAGTATAATGGTGAGTACTTCAACAAAGAGCAAAGCTGTTCATTTTCTCAATCTCATCAATAACTTCTCTACGTAAACCTTTTCTGGATTTTACATCTCTCTGAAATTACCCTGATCAGTGATCAACACTAGCACAACGTCTCCAGTTATGCTCCAAAACCAGTTAACATCATCAACAATTTTTCTACGTAAATATTTCTGTACTTCTCCAGTTCTACTCCAGTATTCCCAAATTTATCTAATCAACATCTTCTCTCCAGAACTCTTACTCCAGGTACAGTCTCTAACTCTACTCCAGTATCTGTGACTCAATTTAATCAACATCTTCACTCCAGAACTTTTACTCCAGATACAGTCTCTAACTCTACTCCAGTATCTGTTACTCAATTTAATCAACATCTTCACTCCAGAACTCTTATTCCAGATACAGTCTCTAACTCTACTCCAATATCTGCAACTCAGATTCAGTCTCCAATTCTACTCTATTATCTGCAACTCAAATTCAGTTTTCAGTTTTCCTCCAGTATCTGAAACTCAGATTCAGTCTCAAGTTCTACTACTGAACCCTTGCTCCAGATACAGTCTCCAGTTCTACTACAGAACCCTTACTCTAGATACAGTCTCCAGTTCTACTCCAGTATCTGCAACTCAGATTCAGTCTCCAGTTCTACTCCAGTATCTACAACTCAGATTCAGTCTCCAGTTCTACCACAGTATCTGCAACTCAATCTAATCAACATCTTTTCAACAAAATCCTTACTCCAGATTAAATCTCAAGGGCTGCTCAAACATCCGCAACTTCTCAATTTCATCAACAACTTCTCAACAGAACCCTTTCTCCGTATTAAGTCTCCAACATCAACCCGACCTCATCAACACTCTTATTCAGTTTCACGTTTCCTCCAGAAACATTTAAACATCAGTAACTTTCTCACATTCAATTTTTCTCCAGACTTCTCTAACGTTTTTTCTCTAAATAATGAGACACTAAACCAGTATTATTTAAACCAAGATCGGTATTATAACAATGCAAACAAGAATAACCATGGTTAAATTAAAGGTGAGATGATTGGAGGGATTTTATTCTGCTGTAATTTTAACTTGTAAACAAACATAATTTAGTAGACAAAACAAACTTGGATCTGAGGAAGCTTGCGTTAGCCGCATGGTACAGGTTAAAAAATAGTTTTTCATGGTCACATGTCATCATTTTAAAACAATCCTCCTATATGTTCAACATAATTAATGTTTACTCTTTATTAAACCCGAATAGTTTGTTCAGTTCTTCTGTCTCAGTATTAGACACAAACAAACCAGTATATTTCATTTGTCAACAAACCTTTCATGCAGAGTGTCCCAAAAAACATGGAATTTTAAGTCGTCTTTGATTCACGTGGCATTATACCACATAAAACAACGAATACCCTTAGTCTTGGAATTTTTTCCAAATGTTGTTCGCCATTTTTGAAAATTTTTTGATAATTAAAAATTAAGAACGATCCTACTTTCGTTAAAAAATTCCCATGTTTTTTTGGGGTCACCCTGTATACCCATATATCCTGGTAGAATTAACGTAAATAGATATTTTTAACTCGTTTATTCATTTACAACTTTGATTAAACATTTTTTGTGATATTTAGTTACAACTTTTATTAAAAAAAAAACTTGAAAACAGAAATACGCATTTTACCCAGTTAAAACTTTTAAAATATTTTTTTTACTTTTATGTTCTCTTTAAAATTATAAACTGAAGAGAGAAAGTTCTATTATAATCTATTCAGCGTATATAATATAAATGTGCTATATTTATATTTATAAATAACATATTCTACTTCTGAACATTATTTGTCCTTTAATCTTTGGTGTCTTAGATTGTAATATTTATATTTATACATAAATGTATATTTTGTATTTATTAAATGTTTTAAACTGTAAATTCATTTATGGGAATAAATCTATGAATCATAATTTAATAATTAAAAAGTAACAAAGTAGACCACATAAGAACAAGGAGAAATATAGAAAGCTTTAATGATAATTAATTATCTTTTTTTAGCATTACGATCCAGTTTCTTTGTTCCTAAGATAGTAAATAACTGAAAAATAAGTAATAAACTTCATCTTTAGCTTTCATAACCCAGAACTTTTAAGAACCTTGACATCGACCAGAAGTTAAAACTTTTGTGTAAAATGGCGCTTAGTTACAACACACTAGATCTTGATTTCCACTTTAAGTTTGAGAGATAAATGAATGTCTCTTAATAATCCCAGCAGGTTATCAAAGACAAGAGATTTTGAATTAATCCTTAGATCTGCAAAATATGGAGATCAATGGGGTCTGTCCTAGAGAACAATTTTTGGTAAACATAAACCGTGTATTCTGATCCTACTAATCCTTATATTCTCTCTCTATTTTTAATCATAAACCGTGTATTCTGATTCTACTAATCCTTATATTCTCTCTCTATTTCTAAACATAAACCGTGTATACTGATCCTACTAATCCTTATATTTTCTCTCTATTTCTAATCATAAACCGTGTATTCTGATCCTACTAATCCTTATATTCTCTCTCTATTTCTAATCATAAAACTTGTATTCTGATCCTACTAATCCTTAAATTTTTTCTCTATTTCTAATTATAAAACTTGTATTTTGATCCTACTAATCCTTATATTCTCTCTCTATTTCTAATCGTAAACCGTGTATTCTGATCCTACTAATCCTTATATTCTCTCTCTATTTCTAATCATAAAACTTGTATTACTAATCCTAATAATAATACAACTACTCTTAATCATAAACCTTGTATTCTACTCCTACTCCTAATCATAAACCTTGTTTTCTACCACTACTCCTAATCATAAACCTTGTTTTCTACTTCTCCTCTTAACCATGATCCTTGTATTCTACTCTTACTCCTAACCATAAACCTTGTATTCTACTCCTACTCCTACTCTAACTATAATATTTGAATTCTATTCCTACTCCATAATTCTTGTATTAAACTCCCACTCCTAACCATGAACCTTGTATTTTATTCCTACTCCATAATCTTTGTATTATACTCCCACTCCTAACCATAAATCTTGTATTCTACTTCTACTCCATAATCCTTGTATTATACTCCCACTCCTAACCATAAACCTTGTATTCTACTCCTACTCATACTCCTAAACGTAATCCTTAAATTATACTCCTACTCTACTCCTAACCAAAATCTTTGTATTCTAATACTCCTACTCCTACTCATACTCCATGAAAATTGTATTAATTCTTGTTTTCTACTCCTACTCTAACCATAAAACTTGTATTCTACTCCTACTCCTACTCCTACCATAAACCTTGTATTTTACTCCTACTCCTTATCATAAACCTTGTATTCTACTCCTACTTCTAACCATACACCTTGTATTCTACTCCTACTCCTTATAATAAACCTTTTATTCTACTCCTACTCCTGCTTCTTACCGTAAACCGTATATTATACTACTTTCCCTACTTTGGATTTTACCCCTACTCCTTCTTTTAACCATAAATCTTGTACCCCACTACTACTCCTAACCTTGAAACTTGTATTCCACTTCTACTCTAACCATATAAACCTACTTTATTCTACTTCTACTTTTACCATTAACCTTGTACTCTACTCCTACTCCATAATCCTTCTATTATACTCCCACTCCTAACCATAAACCTTGTATTCTACTCCTACTCCATAATCCTTGTATAATACGCCCACTCCTAACCATAAACCTTGTATTCTACTCCTACTCCATAATCCTTGAATTATACTCCCACTCCTAACCATAAACCTTGTATTCTACTCCTACTCCTACTCCTAAACGTAATCCTTAAATTATACTCCCACTCTACTCCTAACCATAAACCTTGTATTCTATTCCTTATCCTACTTCTAACCTTAAACCTTAATTGTATTCTACTCCTACTCTAACCATAAACCTTCTACTCCTATACACTGTATTGTATGAGAGAGAACTATTTAATTATGATAATAATATAACTGAGGACAATACGAGTTATAAACATTATACCATGTTTTAATCAAGGAATGGACTATTTCTGTACAAAAGGTCCTTTCAAATAAACTTTACGACCATGCAATTAATTCTTTCCAAAACTTATTTTTATCCTTATCATCTAAACTGATTAAAAACGTATTTCTTCGAACGTAATTTTTTTAATCTTATTGTTCAACATTCAAAAAAAATGCTTAATTATTAGATCTTTTTAATTTATTCAAAAACATTATTGACAAAAACTCTAGATTTTGAAAATAATTTATTATATTGTTTTGAATTACAAAAATAGTTTATAAAATATATCTTATAAAATAATACTTTAGTTATAACAACACATTTGAAATGATAAATGTAAATCTTGATAACATTTCAATAGCATACAGGTCAACGTATCCTAGATAGAAAATAACTAATCCTGGATAGAGTAAACTAATCCTGGATAGAGTAAACTAATCCTGGATAGAGTAAATCCTGGATAGAGTAAACTAATCATGGATAGATTAAACTAATCCTGGATAGATTAAACTAATCATGGATAGATTAAACTAATCCTGGATAGATTAAACTAATCCTGGATAGATTAAACTAATCCTGGATAGATTAAACTAATCCTAGATAGAGTAAATTAATCCTGGATAGAGTAAACGAATCCTGGATAGAGTAAACTAATCCTGGATAGAGTAAACTTATCCTGGATAGAGTAAACGAATCCCGTATAAAGTAAAATAATCCTGGATAGAGTAAACTAATCCTGGATAGAGTAAACTAATCCTGGATAGAATAAACTGATTCTGGATCATAAACCAACCCTCAGTAGAGAGCAATAAGAGATAATGCAATGCAATTAATGCATTTCTGCCTTTTTATGAAGGAAAATGGTAAAAAAAAAGTATAAATATTCTCCATAGTCCAGGTTCCAATATTGTTCATTAACAAAATTAACTGACTGCCCCAGTAATGTAATTATAGATATAAGCTAATTATTTTAAAGCATAGGAAAAAGCATTCAGGATAAATATTATAGAATTAATTATGATTATGGAATTGTTTGCTTGTTTATGTTTCTTAGAAATGAGTATTTATTTAGTTTGTAAAGCTTTTATTCATGAGTTATTTGTAGAGTCGAGTAATTTACAAGTTTCATGACAGACGTACCAGGAGCATAAACAAGATTGTCAGGTTTATGCTATATAAATTATATAAATTATATAATATCAGTAAAAACTCAACAATCTTCTGATAACATTTTATTTAGAATATGTATTACCATTAAGAAATTTTCTTTAGAAAGGGACTCGCCTCAAAAAATAATCATTAACCTTATTATACTCTGCAATGATGCAGAGCTGAAAACTTTAGAATGGTTGATATCGGGATTAATGCTTGATCCTCTCTTTTTGATAATCTCAAGATTAACATAATCTTGCAAGATTATCTTAAAAGTGTATGAAAAAACTGTAATCATCAGAGAAACTGTAGCAGCCAATCAGAGAAAAGCGGACAATCAATGAGAGAACAGAAATATTCTCATTGGAGAAAACACTTAACGCCTAACGGATATCCAAGGAGAGAGAAAAAGAGTGGATTAGGACAAAAATGAAAAGTTTCCACAGTGGATATTCGGATTAAGAAGTCAGGATTAAAGTTTATCCATTCTAAAGTTCCCAGCTCAGTAGACATTTTTTATCTAAAACTATAAATTTCAAAGTCTAAAATCAGCTGAGGACGGGTGGGAGTGAGGATGGGCGTTAGCCCCCTATTATATGAAAAAAGGGAAATTCTATTGTCCATGTAAATAGACATGAGTACTAAAGGACAGAAAGAAAAATCAATAGAACAGTTTTGCAAATAATTAATAAAGGAATAAACAATTAGAAGTTCTAAGCAGGTGTATAAATAGAAATTTAATAAAAATTTTCTTTATGATAAGAAAGATTTTTCTTCTCGTCATTCCTGTCGTCTGCAAGAATCCGTGCAGCTAAGAATTCAACGAAATAGATAAATTGATTTTCACCCCAAACCTAAAACTAAATAATCCAGAAAAATATTTGACGTCACAAGAACAACAAAGGAGTTGAGTCCTTTCTACAAACTCTGATTTTCTAATCGCTAAATCTCTTCAACCCAATGTCGTAGACCTTAGATATTTTAAACTATGGATTCTGTTAGATTAAATAATCTAAAATTATATCATCAGCATGAGAATATAAAGGGTTTAGAAAATTTGAGCTGTGGGAAAGAATTAATTCCTTTGTTGCCATTCTCCCCCCCCCCTTCACAATCATAACGACAAAACATCATTAAAAGTTACGCTAAAGCCTAAAATATGACAGATTCTGTAAATTAAGAAGAATAAACTTTTCTGATGAGCATTTAGCATGGAAGAATCTGTTATTGAGAATCATTATTTTTTATGAATTATCAGATCCCAGGTATCCTTCCATCGGAGACTCCGAACCTAAAATAGTTTCATTAATCATGCATAGGAAACTGTCAGAAAAATCATAACGTAGTGTCAAAAACCACCAAAGACCGCTAGAGTTGATAGAATCTCAAAAAAACTTTAATGAAATCCACAAAAACATTGTTTGAATCTATTAATAATTTGGTGGAATCAAAATAAACTTCTAAAACAGAATTATAGGAAAACTAAAAGGTGTGAAGGTTTTGTGATGCATCATAACATCAGAGAACAAGGTTTTCCACAGTGAGTAACTTAAATATACTTTTCCCGATGCATATTTTATATTTGATCAATACAGCATACACTTGTTTAAAACTTAACATGGACAAACCGTGTGAATAACGTATTGGTAAAGTTTATTATTGATGATTGGAATTAAAACATAACAAAATGGTTATTCTTGACACTTTTAGTACAATAATATCCTGTTTTCGTATTTTTTTTTTTTTGAAAGAAAGATACTACATTTATTTAAAGGAGTTTAGTTATAAATTAAACTCTAAAAATTACATAAAAATCATGAGTAATACCTCCTCAGCCCCGAGTGGTTTATCTGCGTAGCTGAGCACAGAGAACTTGTTAAAGACGACCAGACTGTAAACACCCCAGGTAAACAAAGCAGCGAGGCAAATGTACTTGCTCATGCTACCACTGAAGCGTTTTCTAGAAAATCAATAATTATGAATTTTAGATAGAAAAAGAACTATTAGCACCAAAATGTATATCTAAAGCCAATATTAAATTATAAAAATAACATGTTCATAAATGTTTTTGTAAATTTTTGTTCTTTAAAACTTGAAAGTTTTCATGCTGAACATTGAGGTGAGTGGTTTTTAAATGGCTTTCTAAGAGTTTACTATTAAATATAATTTTCACCTGAACTGAGAGTATGCGTGAGTGATGAAGTATGACGTAAGCATGATATTGAAAATGTAGGCAGGTAGATAATGATGAATAAACAGTGTTCTATCGTAGAAGAAATATGGAACATAATGAATGAGATATCCGGTCAAGAGAACCTCTCCGGCCAAGCAGTACGTGCTAAACTCAAGCTCGGAGATATCATAGCACTGCCGTCTACGTCGGAGCAGGTAAAAGACGAGAAGAGCGACGTAGAGAGCCAGACCTAGAGACACTGTATACCAAATCACTATATTTCCAATAAGATGAACCTGATTATTAGAATCCTTGGCTATGAAGTAAGCAATGCCTCGGGTTAAGAAAGGCCATTCAAGAGGATCACTGGCAAAATTATGATTCTTTACGTTTTCTTGACTCGTGAGCAGCATCTTGAACTGGAGCTCAGCAAACTTCTCCCAAAAGGAGAGAACAGTTTTACTCTCAGGGATGAGTTCATGTTGTCCCAACTCATTTTCTATGGTAGTCTTATCCTTGTCGTTCTTAGTATATCTATGTTCTTCAACGTTCCAGACAGTGTCAGCTTGATTTAAGTTTTTATCCGTCACAACCTCTATTTGATGGAAACCCCAGTCCGGATACGTGGTTCCCGAATACTTTAGAGCTTGAGTCGTGTTCACGTGGATTAATCTTACTTGAGAGTTGATAGTGTGCCAAACATCTCCAACTGTATCCTTGTTTACAATATCAACCCGCCATAGGTTCTCTGACGCCATGGATATATTATAATCTATGTAGCATGAAACCTCCTGGTTGTGTGGTGAGACGGGAGCTGCAACGTCGTGTGAGTTAAGCGCTCTGTGAGTCATTCCATGAACAAGTTGTATGATATCTCCGTGTTGAATACTATCAATGGGTTCCTGGACGGCCAGCTCCTCTCTATCAGGACGTTTTATGATCCACCAGTTGTTGATATCCTTGAAGGAATAGCAGGAAACCTGTTGTTGGTGAGATGATCCTCGACCGTCCGCATACCTACCAAGAACATCGGAACAATTAGAAAAATTAGAAAATTTAATTATTTGTTCAAGTTCTCAGTAAAGCAATTGAGTATTAGCCACAAACTCAAATTTTCTAGAATGGTCGGCGTTTATATCAATACAATGAAGACGAAATTTCTATTTAGGTTTTGATTTCAAACAATATTTTATCAAATAAAGTGAACAGCTTCTCATTGATTCCATTTAAATGTGAATCCAATCTGTTTGGAAGCTTGGTACAAATCAAAATTGAGATAGAAAGTCGCCTTGATTGTATTGATATATTCGAATCCACTGTAATTCCTATGTCTTTGCAATCTGATGGTAAGAACATTTATTTATCTAACAGAATACATAGATTGGAAAAAAAGATAAACGGATTAGAAAATCACTGTTTGTGAGAAAAGCCCGATCCTTTGGTGAAAAAAGCTCAAAATAAATCTATAAAGTCTGGATAAAAGAAGAAAATAAATGCAAATAATAAACCTGACTGGATACACATGTTCATGAGAATGAAGCCAGCAGGTTCTACCATGAGTATGCCTGAGAGTGATCTGACTCCCGTGCGCAATTACTCCGGGTTGACCCCTGATAATGGAACCTAGACCTCCTTCAAGGCTAGCCTGGAACTGACTCGTCATCAAGGAGTCGTGTGTCCCAGCCTTGTAGAGGACAGAAAAGTGTACGTAGAATATTCCAAGGTAGAGCAGAACTGTTACTAACCCTTGAACCACAGAACGGACCTGGTTAAAAAGAAAATTTTGACTGAACAAAGATTTTCTCCACCTATTTTTGGTCTATGAGACTGTCAAAATTTAGGTCGAGAATTGTTGTAAGGACTTTATTTATGAAATTGCTTACCATATAATCAGCTAGAAGTTTCCGATCAGAGACAGTTTTGTTTGGAAGTTGTCTCCAGAAATCCTGGAGTAGTAAACCCCAGCAGAGAAATCCAGAATATATTCCGATATATTTTACACTAAATTATAGATAAATAACAGATTAAATACTAATTAATTGTTTATGTATTGTATATAATTCGGGTTCGTGTCAATGATAAAAAAATAAAATAATAATTAGGTTAAAAAGACTATAATTGCCAAAAATTGGGTTTATTGATTTAGGAAACCTCCCATCAAATCCTATAGACCATAATTTTTCCCAATTCAAGGTTTCTTCTAAGCACAATTTAACAGAGAAAAAAAAACGATTTTTAATGGTTAAAAATTGTTATGTAAAAAAAAATATAATTTCCACGACTTATTTAAAAAAATACTTACCAGAAGGCACAAGTTGAGAGAAATGAGCTGGCAGTCAGCCAGAAAAACCATTCCGGGGAGAAGGAATTATTAGAAACCTTCCTAAACTTGAGAACACAGAGAAGAGCTCCGAGACCGAAACACATCATGATGGATTCCATGAGGATAAACCTGGACTGGGTAAGGATCGCTGTGTCTAAAATAAACAAATTTTATTAAGCATTTTTATGTAAAAAAAAAACATTTTAATCCTGAAGGAATTGAGTCTTTGCCACAAACTCAGATTTGATAATTCCTATACCTTTGCAACCCCATGTCGTAGATCTTAGATATTTCAATATATGATTTATCTAATATCAAATAATTTAAGATAGAAATATCAAAGGTTTACACCAACAGGTTGCGAAGGTATAGGGATTTTAAAATGAGTTTGTGGAAAAAACTCTATTCCTTTGCAACATAGAAATAATCTATATATATTTTGCTGGTCTTCTTGTTTGTGTCCATTAAGCTTTCAAAACGACCAAAACCAGAAACAACAAAAAGAAGAAAGAGGAATTTATTAAATGTTAATAAAAAAACAACTAACCAAAGAGAATCATGAACCCTGCCAAGGCTCCGGTCCAGGGACTAAAACCAAGCTCCTTGATGATTATGTAACACAGAGGACTGAGCAAAGATCCAGCAAAAGCTGGAACAAACCTAAAAAAATTTTTTTTTATCAATTTTAAAAACAAAAACTGTTTTTATAATCATTATTTTATTAGTTTACCTGAGGGTCCAGAGAGGAACACTATCTGGATACTCTACTCCTATCTTGTCGAACCCGAACCTACCGTCGAACCCTGCCAAGTATCCCGCAAATGCAATTATCATCTTCCCTAGGGCAGGGTTGGAGTCGAAGAAAAATGTATTTTTCAAATATTGTGAAGCATATTTCCCGTAATGCATTTCGTCGAAGACGACATTTTTAGGATTCTCCAATCTATAAAAATAAAGTTTTAGTCAACATCAAACTTAGATAATTAGATTTATAAAATAAGTATATTGAAGGAACTACAAATGACCTGAAAAGTCTTGTCATGAGCCCGATTACCAGGAGGCTCATTGTTATACCGTCCATCTCCAGTCTGAGCTTAAACCCTGGATCTCTGGTCATAGTTTCATCCTTGAGAGTTGAGTGACGAGATACCTCGTTGGGTGGAGTCTCTGGTACTGATTCTCCATCTCCCTGATAATGATAATAAATTATGCTAATAATAATAATAATAAAAATAATTATAACAAATATAAAAAGTAAAATAGTGATAATGGTTGATAAACTTGCAGTAAACTTTTTAACTAATTCTTCTGTTTATCAAAAAAGCTAAAAACTAAGTTAATATGAAAAGTTAGAATTCAAAGAGTTTAAATTGTGAAGTAACTTAAAAAGCATTCATGACAATTGACTTTTTATTTACTTAGAAGATTACAAGTTATCAGTGAAATCTAAACAATATTAATGTTGCAGAAAGAACCTGTCAAATCTTTCCCAAGGATATTTAGAAAGATGAAAATGGTACTTGAAGGATAGCAGTGGTGAATTATATAGCTAGGGGTGTCAGAAATATTTGTTTGAATTTTTTTGAAAATGTTCCATAAACTTTTAAAAGTTTAATTTTTGATAAAACTTTCTTAAACCGAAAATTGATAATTATTGCTTTATATCGAGTAGATATCCTTAAACATACCGATGTAAAACTCTAAGAAAGTAAGAAAGATTCTGCAAAAAAAGTTGCCATACTAAAAAGAATTTTTACATAGAAGCTTTTCTGGGTTGCACTTTACGCTAGTAAAACAGTAAAAAACTTTTTTCGCTCACAATCCTTTAATTTAGGAATTGTCACGTTTTCAGTATTTAAGAAAAAAATTGAATTACATTTGCTTTTCTGGACATGGCACGGGGAACCATCACAGGCTTTTCACAACAAATATTTCTTTCAATTTGCATAAGTTACAAGTTAATTTTTATCTGGATTATTGCTGATTCTAAAAATAGAGCCTACAATTTAGATCTAGTTTGACCTCCCTTCCTCTCCTGAAACATAAACCGGATTTTTCTAGAATGTTCTCAAACCAAGCTTAATATACGTACACGTGGAAAACCTTTGACTCATTAAAAATGAATGAGTACTATATGATACAAATATGAAGCCTCAATACATAAAAACCCAATAAATTATTAAATATCAATAAATCAAGGCTTTCTTTCTGAATTATTTATGGGCCAAGCTTAAGTTAATAAGAAAATAAATATAGAAACAAAACA
>NW_019397758.1:0-5705 GCF_000591075.1 Eurytemora carolleeae | reverse complement strand
GTTATTTTTAACGTTTGACTTAAACTCTTACCTAAATGAATTTAGAAAAAATATACCGTTTTAAGAAAGTTTTAGATAGATATTTGCTATCATCCAGAACAAAACGTTTTATCAGAAATTAAATTATAATAAGTTTATATGACGTTTTAAAAATATGCAAAAACAATCATTTCTGACACCTCTCGGCTTAGTACGCCAATATATTTCACCAAAACCATACTGCAGTCATTAAATTATCATATAGGGAAATTTTCATCTTTCTAAACATCACAGGGAAAGATTTTACAGGTTCTTTGATATTAGAATTCTCTCTGAAAGATAAACATGAGAGTACACTAGTTCACAATGTTTAGAAACTCACCCCTAGTCGGTCATTCGGAATAAGCTTTCCCAACTTTTTACTCAGCTCCTGCAGCTTTTCATTCTCTTCTCCTTCCATCCCCACCAACCTTCTCTCCTTCTTCACACTCTCCTCCTTCCTCCTTCTCCTTGTATTTGTCTCCATCCCTCCTGTCTAGAAATTTGTACACTGAAACCGCTACCTGCCGAACCTGCCCAACAGAGATGAAAGTTCTCTCTTTTCCCTAGATCTCTCTAGCTTCCTCACTCACTATAGTTCAGCACTGTTTGTCTGATACGGAACTGTAGTGTGTGTTTGTTAAGATGAAGTAAACTCACACCGCTCTGCCAACTGTTTATAACGTAGTCCCTGTTTTCAAATATTTAAATTAATACAGGGAGGTGTATAAACCAGTACAACTAGGGCTAAACGTAGATGTAGTATAAGTTGTAGAAGGAAGGTTGGTTGAAGACTGTCAGGTTGCTCCAGGATCAACAGTTACACGTAAACTTCTTGGTTCACATGACTTGCAATTACTTCAAGTGGGGCGACTACCTCTCTTTCAGAGAAATTTCTTGAATTTCCATAGATTTATTAAACATGCAATATTCTAGGATAAAAATACTATAGTCTTTAACAATTTATCTACAATCCTCATGCCATTACTACAGGGCATGTAACCATAATTTAAAGCGACCCTCCATGCAAAGACATGGCAATGCCCGATTTTCAACGGTACCCTTAAAAGCTTTTTTGATCAAGTATATGCATTACACATATATCAATGTTTATAATTTTTAAAACTGACTTTTTTCAATTGTTATTTCTCTAAAAAAAGTCACTAGCGCATTTCTACTGCAGAAAAAGATACTGTGGGGTATTGTGGGGTATTGTGGGGTATTGCAGGGTACTGCTGGATACTGCTGGGAACTACTGGGTACTGGGGGGTACTGGGTGATACTGGGGTGCACTTGGGAGTACTAGGGGTACTGGGGGTACTGACAGGTATTGCGGGGGTACTGCAGAGTACTAAAGGTACTAGGGAGTAATAGAGGATAATGGGGGATACTGTGAAGTACTGTGGGATACTGTAGGGTATTGCTGTGTATTACTGGTTGTTGCGGGGTTCGGGGGGGTGGGTGTACTAAGGATAATTGGGGTAATAAGGGGTGAAGGGGTTACTATGGAGTACTGCAGTGTACTGGGAGATACTGCAGGGTACATGGTACTGCAGTACCCTGTAACCTGCAATACCATGTAACTTGCAGTACCCTGTAACTTGCAGTACCCTGCAACTTGCAGTACCTTGTAACCTGCAATACCCCTTACCCTGCCGTATCATGTAAACTTCTGTTTGAATAGTTATAATTTATAATCTATAAATAAATTGTTTTCTTAAATATTTGTTATTAATTTATATTCTCTAAATCAATAATTTTTTTTAAAGTGGCTCATAAAAAAATTGGTTTCCCTACCTCGCATAGTTCAACTGTAATGCTTACCACACCTCGCAGGAATAATCAGGAAAATCATTTATTAAATATTGTCTAAATATTTCTGATATTCTGTCAGTCTAGTGTTTGTTCTGTCTCAATGATNATTACTTCAAGTGGGGCGACTACCTCTCTTTCAGAGAAATTTCTTGAATTTCCATAGATTTATTAAACATGCAATATTCTAGGATAAAAATACTATAGTCTTTAACAATTTATCTACAATCCTCATGCCATTACTACAGGGCATGTAACCATAATTTAAAGCGACCCTCCATGCAAAGACATGGCAATGCCCGATTTTCAACGGTACCCTTAAAAGCTTTTTTGATCAAGTATATGCATTACACATATATCAATGTTTATAATTTTTAAAACTGACTTTTTTCAATTGTTATTTCTCTAAAAAAAGTCACTAGCGCATTTCTACTGCAGAAAAAAAGAATTGTCCGAAATAATCACTTTTAAATCTAGAAAAACAACTTTATCTTCCACATAGTTGTGGCAATACAGATTGCATGTACATTGAACATTGTAATTATGGAGGGTTACCAAACAAAAATAAGACGATTTTATTGATTTTCTTTATTATTCAAACCTTTAACATTAAATTCATGTTATTAGAAATACAGGTCGTCCTATTCTGTGGCCGGGTAACCCTTATATACACAGATATAGAAAATTAGGTTCTGAATATTATACAAAATATGTGTGTGTGTGTAAACAATAAAAACATTGGAATAGAGGGACAATATTCACTCTTCTCTAAAGGGACTGTAAGCGTAATTTCAAGTGACCCTTCATGCAAAGATGGCAGTGCCCGATTTACAACAGTACTCTTAAAACCTTATTATCTTATCCAAGGTGTGGGAGATATCGCCGTTTTTCTGTTTATTTTTACGCTTAAAGTCCCTTAATATAGAATATTATAGGCCGATATTATAGGCCGGACATTGTATAATTTAATTGGCACTGTAAGGTGTAATCCAACCATTGAATGATTGAAAGTATTGCTGACAGCAAAAAGGTTGTTCGCAGGTTCGTCCTGCCAAAAAGCTGAGCTCTCAAGGACCTGGTTAGACCAGGAAAAGCTTTAGGAGTGTTTAAATTCCTTCTTTCAATAAAATATGATTTTATCTATCCATGTACACGTTCTCCACTACACGCTATATATTCGGTCAGTATACTGCAAATTAATGCAGAACGCACCTAAAGCTTAGTAGAGGGTGAATAATTGTCTCCAGCAGCCTTTCTCCTTGTTGAAGGAGAGGCTAAGGAGCTGGTTCTGAATATGCCTGAAAGTGGTGGGATCATGTGTCCTCCTAATATTTGGTCGGTAAGCTCCAGTCCTGAACGTAAAAACTGATATTTTGAATATCTTTAAACAGATTTGTAAATTTTTTTTTCACACGAAGGCCGTGAATATTTTTTAAATATTTAAAGTTACTGTTATGATGTCGACAAAAATGTGTTTTCTTTGATTTTTTTCTCTCTCAACATACTTTTTTAAAGCAAAGTCGGACCACGTTTTATTTCCGTCCATTTTAGAAGTAATTTTGCCATCTGCATCTTCAAATTGTTACTGATTCCGACCTCTTCTCTTTAATTCCTGATTTCCGTCCTGTTTTCTTAATCACCGACTTTTCTCTACTTTCCCTTCATCCATGATATCTACCTTTTTACTTAATCTTCATCCTCTTTTCTTTAATTTCTCATTTCATTCCTGTTCTTGATTTATTTTATCTCTATTTTATCTTCATCCATGAGTTCTATCTTTTTACTTAATCTTCATCCTCTTTTCTTTAATTTCTGATTTCTTTCCTGCAATTGCAAAATATATACTGACATTTCATAATTGAAGGGGAGAACAAAGACGACTCATGTTTAAAAGTTTTTTGGTTACTTCTGTTAGCAGGGCCGTAATAAAGGGGGGGGGGTCAATTTCTCATCAAACCTAAAAACAATGGTATTTAAATTAGAAAAACAATTTAGAAAACAGTATATTTTGTCCAGGTTCAATATGACCAACGAGGTTATGATACATAGTTTGATGATGTACGCTAATCCTTTACTAATTGTACAGGCTATGTACTCCCCTTTCAAAGTTCAATCTGTATATTACAATACTCGGGGGTGAATATGACCGAACCGTACATAAAATTCGATGTCTCCAAGACAATAGTAATAGTAAGTAAGTAATTATTTATTTATGAAATATAACGTACAAAATTAAGTGATTCAGGAGAAAATATTTTTAAAAAACCTCTAAAAATAGAGGTTTTGGGAATATTTCCCCCCAATTCTAAAAAAAATATTTAAAAAATAGAAATCAAAGGAAAAGGAAAGGAAAATTACATATTTATTGTTTACATTATATTTAATATAAACTGGTGGTGAATTGTTTGTATTTTTTGACGATGAACTAACATCTTTTAGAAATAAAAATGATTTGTAATGTTAAAATAATTTAAAATAAGCTTTATGGGTTGTGAAAAAGATAAAGGTTCTACGCAATACGGGCATTTTTAAGCATCTTTTTAATTCGCGCCGATTTTTAACATATATCCTTTATGTTTGATTATATCTTTTACTCTTTTTAATCTGTTTAGTCTTTTCAGTCTTTTCTTTGTAAAATCGTCTTTGCTTTCTTCGATTCTTTTGCAAACATAGCATGTGAAAGAATTAAAACATTTGTTCTGCTGATAAAAAATCTTCAATTAAATTCTGTTAAAAATTCGAAATAAGATTGATATTAGAAAGCTTAGAAAAGTGTCGTTTATTTTTATACAATAATTTAGGGAAATTGTGAGGGGGGAGCAGTCCAATTTTAATAGATTTTATTCTTATAGGAATATGAAAATCATTTCTGTTTTTTATTGAGATTTGCGTTTTTGATATTTTTTGATAATATAAAAGGTTTTTTAAATGTTGGGGGTAATTGGTCTCCTTTAAATTGAAATAAGATTTTTTAACATGCAAAATTCCAAATTTTCTGCAGGGGAGTATGTTCAAAGCCCAAAAAACTTCCGATGTGCAGACTTCTTCTAGGTAACCCCATTAACAGACGAATAGCTTCCTTTTGTAATGATTCTATCTTATCAATATTTTTGTTTGAAGTTAGCATTAAAAATTTTGAACTAAATTCTAAATGAGAGTGGAAAAAGGGGTAATAAAGCAATTTCATGGTTTCAAAGCCTAAGAAGTTTTTCAAATTTTTTTCACAGCATAAAGTGAAAAAGTTAATCGCCTGTATACCTTTTTAAAATAGTCATTAAAGTTCAATTTAGTTGGTTAATAAACAATAATCATAAAATGTCAGGTCCAACATCTTCAGCTGGTAATTGCAGAAAAATATATACTTTAGACAAAAAGATGTTCATCAAGGAGTAAAGTCTATTGTTGTCTGAGACCATATCTTCATCAATTAATTTAGTAAGTTCATCTCGAGATTGATATTTGGATAGGAGGACATCATTGATTGATTGATTGCCTAAACTTTTAACATCCAATATATCCTTGTCATGTTCACACCACAATTCTTATTAAACCTTCTAGTCATACATTCTTCCTCATAAAATATGCTATCTAAAGTCAAAGATGATTTTAACGTCGTTTCACAGTTTCATGTGGCTGCACACTGTATTTCGTCCTACACCCATCTAACAAACTCGGTGTTATACTGTAATTGTTAAAAGTATATGCAAAAAAAAATAAGAACATTTGAGTAATTTGCTACTTGTAATTTCGTTATTTTATGTTTTATATTTTGTACACAATTATATGAACAAGGTCGACATGAATGATTTAATTTGCAAGCATTCATTTATCTTCTGAACTTAATATTGTTATTAATTATTATTATTATTATTATT
>NW_019397757.1:260015-261747 GCF_000591075.1 Eurytemora carolleeae | reverse complement strand
ATATAATAAAGCTCTTCGCTCATATTTATAAATATGTTTTTCTATGTTAGCTATGAGAGTCCAAACGGCTGGACCGAATGGGTTGAAATTTTTTCAGAGAACCCTTAAGTACCCCGGCCGGGAGTATCGAGGCAAAACAAATTTCGACATTTGTTTTCTTCAAAAATAAATTTTTTTTCAAACTGGCAACGCCGGGCACTTGAGCTAGTATATAATACAGAGTATTTACAGTGAACAGAATTATGCACTTTTTTATGTAAAAATATATAAGGATTGTGCCAATCACTTTTTTAAAAATCTATTTTTTTTCCTCAAAAATCTATGTTTTTAAATTCGAATGTCCAAATGTTTTCAGATTGTATGCTTAAGAATTCATAAGTATCCGATGAGACATTTACAATATTTTCGTTATATTTGTTTTAGGGGTTAAAATTCTTATCTTCATTTAGTGTACGCTTTTAATGTTTTAATTCTATCAAGCAGATTTAAATATTTCAATTAAAGGGACTGTTTTTGTAATTTAAAGTGAAACGGTGACCTTTAAGCCTTTATCTGAAAGCAATCCTTTTAACCAAGGTACTGCAAGGAAAGTTATTTCAGAGGTGTACGCATTTTTGTACTCTAGTGTACTGTCTTTGGGCGGAAAAGTAAACACAAGACGGATATCACAGCCTGACATGGAATCATATTTTCACAAAAAATAATCTAAGAAAATTCTGGTCAAAGGAAACTAATATGTGAATTTTCAAAATTATCAAAATTAAATGCTTTTAACCTCCTCGGATACTGAACGAACATTGATGCATCTGTTCTTGTTTACAAATTCCGCCCAGAGATAACTAGTTTCAATATGTACGCAGAGTATACGCGACCGCAATTAACTTTCCTTTCATTAGTACCTTGCNTTGAATGCCGCTTTCTCAGCTGCAGCTGAATGATGATTGAATAATAGACAAATAGGGAAAATGCAGGATTTCAAGATAATTTAACCACTGGGTTAAATATTTAACCTCATGGTTAAAGTTCAGTTTAAATTAAGTCAGAAGTGGCATTTAACCATGAACTTAAAATTTAAGTCAAAACTTTTCGTTCTTTAGTTTTAGACTCTGTATACCTCAATCAATGTTTTGGACGCTATGAACTCTTTGATCTTTATAATCAATATGTACGAATGTATAGTGTAAAGTGTTATGGTGTACATTATATTATGTTATTTTTTGTGTACATACTTATGTACACAAAAATAAATAAAATGTTCTTGCGTGCAAATTAAAGGTGTTTATAAATTTCAGAAAAAGAAGGTGGTAGGTTGGGGATTAAAGCAAGTTAATGTATATTGTACAGTGGGCATTAAAACAAGTTTATGTACATTGTACAGTGTGCAGCTAGTGTTGTTGCAGGCCCTAAAGTTGGACTACAGTATATGCAGTTATTAAAATGTTGATCTTGTAAAGTTGATTTGGAATTTCAGTGTAAGTATAAAGAAAAACCTTTATCAAATAATTTTTTTTGATTGAATACGAACTGAGCAACCTACGTTTTTTATTTCAAATATGTTTTAACACTCTATTCTTGCAACAAAATAAGTCTATGTGATATGCACAATGTGAAATGAGATTTATAATGTTGGATTTAACAATCACTACGCGTACATTATAAATGTGGAAGGGTGGAGGGGGGTGTTGGTGTTATAAATAGCGCACGAAAAGTCCATGTGCATGTGATAGGGAGG
>NW_019397757.1:235837-259994 GCF_000591075.1 Eurytemora carolleeae | reverse complement strand
AGTTATTGAACTAACTTCTTCTTCTTCAATTGAGTTATTGAACTAACTTCTTCTTCTTCAATTGAGTTATTGAACTAACTTCTTTTTCTTAAATTGAGTTATTGAACTAATATCTTCTTCTTCAATTGAGTTATTGAACTAACTTATTCTTCTTCAATTGAGTTATTGAACTAACTTCTTATTCTTAAATTGAGTTATTGAACTAACATCTTCTTCTTCAATTGAGTTATTAAACTAACTTCTTCATCTTCAATTGAGTTATTGAACTAACTTCTTCTTCAATTGAGTTATTAAACTAACTTCTTCTTCTTCAATTTTGAAAAGAACAATAATGTTTTGAATATTAATTATGCAATCTATATAAGTATATTATTATCCTTGAGCAGAAAATCAAATCCAGAGAAGCTACGAGGTCACAAAGTCGTAGCATTGGTGTTGCATAAATTTTACCTTTCCATATATTACGTCATTGATGAAAAATATTAAGAAGACGCATTTAAAACACCTAACGACCCTTTCGTTATAAATATGACTTTATGTTTTTATCTTAAATTAATATGGTAGATGAAAAACTAAAGAAAGGAAATAATAAGGAAAATTTTCTTATTTTCGATAAAATTAGTTTTAAAACGTTGTTCATGGTTATGGAACAATTAAAACTATTCCTTTGAACTGTTGAGATTGAGAACTGCAATCGTGAATAGTTATATTTATAAACATCATTGGGGGGCTTAATTCTTTTTAATTTCCAGGGGGGGGCTCAGCACCCGTTGGGGCATGAAAACTCCCTGAAATCAATAGATTTCACTGGTCCGAGGGGGGGGGCTTAACCCCAATAGCCCCCCCCCTACGCTTCTGATAAACATCTCGTTGTTAAAAGTACGTGAATTTTGCGGTTTCACTTATAAATTCATTTTAATTCTGTTCAATTTATGCCTTTTCTCTTTTAGGTTTAGTATAAAGAAGATGGATTGGTTAAGGATTAGTTTCTGCTATGAGATGTCTAGAAAGCCTAGAAAGGTGTAGGGAGACAGTGTACCACCCTAAACCGGCCTCGAACTGCGCAGGCGCGAACCCTCCCTAGTTAAAGTTCCTACTTCTCTGGTCGGTACTCGGTCTAGAGAGGTCTCAGTCTAATATTGATGTTGGGACGGGACCCGTGTAGTTCCTAGTGAGCCTGGAGACGGGAGGAGGAGGAGTCAGGATGAACTTTGTGATGATAACAGTGTACGGGAGTGCTATCCTGCTCCTGGTGCTCTGGGTCTTCCTCTGGTTCGTTCACATCCTAGCCCTGGTCTACGGGTTCGTAGTTTTCTTCATATTATTGCATAATATTCCCCCCTGGGGGTAGTTCGCTCAACCGTATCTTTTAAAGTACTATTCTAAAAACCTAAACGTTCATCCATACTTGTTTAAAAATCTAAGGAGTACATTGTGAAAAATATTTACTGAACATTTTACCTTTTCTTTTGTTATCAAAAGTTGAACATTTGAAATTTTTTTCGTTAAAATTGCATAAAAATGTTAGACTATAATATTTGCGTGACGTGACAGAAGCAAAATCCCGGGGCAACTTTTTTTGAACATTTAGCACAGTAAACTACAGTTGATTTTATTTTAGTTTTAAATCTTACATGTTTCAAACATAACTCCTTTTTTTGAACATTTTGCACAGTAAACTACAGTTGATTTTATTTTAGTTTTAAATATTACATGTTTCAAACATAACTCCTTTTTTTGAACATTTTGCACAGTAAACTACAGTTGATTTTATTTCAGTTTTAAATCTTGCATGTTTCAGAAATATACGATTTAAAATATTCACATTAACAACACAAGTTTGTACTCTCTCGCTTGGATTTCAACGCCGCAAAGTCATGTCAGTTATTCTGCGTAAAGTGACTTTCTAAGGTTGAGATTGTAGTGTAAGGGCCGGATGTGGACAAAATTTTGTTGTGTATATGTCGTGAAAACTATCTATATAAATATATCTAGGTATACTGGGTATATACACTGTTTATTTACTTTGATATTAGTCACATAATCCATAGTTAGCAGGTGGTTTATATATAGGAATGATGTTTATTGTTTTTATAATAAAACCTCAAATATCCACTTTTTCTTGACATTTTTCCGTGTACAATGTACAACGATGTACATTGTACAACGAATAAACAAATATCAATTGTTTTTGAAATGAAAAGATGAATAAAAATGGTAATATAACTATTTAAGAATAAGATTACTAATGGCAGAATATATGAATGAATCATTATTGTATGATTTGTGTAGAACATCTGGTTAAAAGTATTAAATAACATGTGGGACAGTGGCTTCTAGTAGTGAATTCATATCAATTATATGTAATGTATGTATACATCACAAACCCCTTTTAACGTCAAAAAGTACTTATTCTCAGATATAAGCCAATTTACAGTCCTGGTATTTTATCAGAACTTGAGAAGAATAAAAAATATTGTTTGTTTTAAGTCTGATCAAACGTTTTCTTTCCTTTCTTACAACATTAAATAAATTTTTTATTTGGAAAGGAATCGAGTCTTTGCAACAAACTCTGATTTTCTAATCTTTATATTTTTTTAACCCAATGTCGCAGACCTTAGATATTTCAATCTATGAATTATGCTGGATCATATAAATTAAG
This sequence comes from Eurytemora carolleeae, assembly GCF_000591075.1. Taxonomy (NCBI): domain Eukaryota; kingdom Metazoa; phylum Arthropoda; class Copepoda; order Calanoida; family Temoridae; genus Eurytemora; species Eurytemora carolleeae. The sequence continues at coordinate 257,332 of NW_019397757.1, read as the reverse complement.
TTTGAAATATCACAGGTTTACACCATCAAGTGTTAAAGATATTAGGATTAGTAAATCTGTGTTTGCGGCAAAGCTAAGACTCAATTCCTTTCAAAAGAATTTATTTGGAAAAATAAAAATAGAATTAAGATATTATCTTTTTCCTTAAAAAAACACATGTTTACTTTGCATTTGGTCGGCCATGACTTGACTTGAGCTTGGAAGGTTTTTAGAAAATGTATAGGCATTCACGATGACGGTCTGGGGATTCAACATGGTTGGGGACCTTAATTCTTGCATTAAATAATAATAATAAGAAGAAGAATAATAATAAAAATAAGAATAATAACAATAACAAATGACGATACTAATAAGAAATATGATTAAGATACAATCGTATCTTTTTGCTTGAGAAAAGCTAGAAGTTTATTTTATAATTGGTTTGCATGTCTTGAATTGATTTTGGAAGATTTAAAAAATGTATATGACGAATGATTCATGACCTATGACGTTTATAAGACCCAAGGACTTGAAAGGAACTTGTAAGATAAAACAGCTGATGACGTATTTTTGTAAAATAAACAAAGTCCGGGGCTTTTACGTGAACTTCATAAATAGAGTTAGGAATATACACTAAGGTATTCACAAGCATTAAAGTTTTAAAACAAGCACAAAATGAAATGGGGGAGGGGGATTTTGATAATTACAACCAGAAAAGGTAAGGCCTAAAATTATTTATCTAAAATAACGATGATGATGCATTTTAACAAGCGATTTAGTGTTAAGGTTAAAAGGGTCAAAATGGAATTAGGGTTCAAGTTAAAGAGTAAGAAATAAATTAGGTTTCAAGTTAAAGGGTCAAAGAGGAATTAGGTTTCAAGTTAAAGAGTCAGAAATAGATTTGGTTTCAAGTTAAAAGGGTCAAAATGGAATTAGGTTTCAAGTTAAAGAGTCAGAAATAAATTAGGTTTCAAGTTAAAGGGTTAAATGGAATTAGGTTTCAAGTTCAAGAGTCAAAATGGAATTAGGGTTCAAGTTCAAGAGTCAAAATGGAATTAAAGAGAAAATTTTCAATAATTTTTAATTAAAAGTTTTAATTTGATTAAGTTAATATTAAATCCTATCTTCAATTTAAGTTTAATCAAACGATGAATGTGCAGTATAACTGCTCTTAGATATACATGTTTCCATGTGAAACAAAAATAATATTTAAATTAAAATGAAATCCTTTTTATCATCCTTTTTATCTTGAAACTTTTCCAAAGATTCATTGTAAGAAATAAACCTGATTATCTAAGCATTGTTTGAAATCTTTCATAAATAATTGATAATTTTTCCACAGCTACTCATTTATGTAAACCAAACATTTTATATTTTTGATAAAAAGATATGTTTGTGTGTGTGCAAGGGGGGGAGTTGTATATAGAATATATGTTTTACTGGGGAAATTGATAAAAAGATCGGAAGGTAAACCTTGTATTTGATATTAAAGGAAGGAAGGATTTAAATCAGGAAAGAAAGCAAAACTATGAAATGAATATTTGTATCGTTAAATACTTTTCTTATATATTTTTAATTGGATTTATATTTCTACGTTTTATTCAAAACCCAGCTTTGTTTGTGAACTTACATTTCTTTAAAAGTCAACCCACTTAACTTTGAATTAAAGCTAAGAACATTCCCATGGCTCTACTGAGTTCCCCAATTAAAATTTGAGACAAATCGGTCAAGGTGTTCATGATTTATAAACGGACAAACAAACGAACAGACATTACAACTTTAAATGAATTAAAACTAAAATAAAGTTATCACTATCCTAGGGTATATCCTGTTCAGTGTTTCCCTATCTAGAACAAACCTCCCCCCCTCGCCCCCTCTCTCGCGGCCCTGGGAGAGTGAGCCAGGCAAATAGCGCGGGAAACTTTTTAACGAACTTTTGAGATTGTTTTCCCTTATAGTACTCCAATAATAGGTAGGAATAGAGGGATATGCACACACAGAATATAAAATAAACGGAACCAATCTGAACGGAAGCGAAAGGGTGAATGATAAAAGCTCCCCCCACCCTCTCCACTTGGTGATGATTTGGGGTTTTTTGGTGTAGGATTACAAAATTGTTGGGGGACGTTAAACAGGATGTAATACGTAAAATAAAGGTAAAACACTCTGTGCATCTACTATCAAAAGAGAAGTAGCATTTTTATTTTTTGTGTGGAGCCAATATTGGCCTTTCGGACTGAAAGGGTTAAACTATTGGCAAATATTTCAATTGGGTTCTTCACAGGAACTTTAATCTTCAATATATGATGAAAAATAGAAAAATTTAATCTTGAACACTGAAATTTAATGTCAAACCTAGGTTGGGAACGAGAAACTAGAGACTTTTATAAGACAAAATTTTATGAGAAGGAAGTAAGGAAAGTAAGCAAGGAAATGAACTTGAAGTCAGGGAAGGAAGTCAGGGAAGGAAGGGATGCCATAGATACTGGAAGGATAACTAAAAAATTAATAAAGTAAAATTAATGAAGTTAGTGGGAATTAAAAGGATAAGCAGGAATATAAGGGGTTAGATAATCAGATGAAATGTATGGGAATAATGAAGTGAAAGTAGGAATGAAAAGTTAATTAAAGTAGAGATATGTTTAAATGAACAAAGGTGAGAATGGAGAAATTAAGATGGGAATGAAGTAGTTATAGTGGGAAAAGTACTAAAAGTGGGAATGAAGTACAATGTGAAAGATGTATAAAAATTGAAAATGAAGTAATTAAAGTGGGGATGAAGTAGTAAAGGTTGAAATGAAGTATTAGAGAGGGAATAAAGTATTATAAGTGGGAATCAAGTAGAATAAGTGTGAAAAGGATAGTGAAGTAGAAGAGTTAAAATGAAGACGAGAAGGCGGGAATGAAGTAGTGGAGGTGGTATTGTAGCAGTAAGGTGGGAATTTTGTTGTATAAGTGGGAATAAAGTTGTATGTATAAATGGGAATGAAGTTGTATAAGCGGGAATGAAGTGGTATAATGGAGAGCGAGGTTTTTATCGCACATGGGAATGAAGTTGTATAGGCGGGAATGAGGTTGTATAAGCGGGAATGAGGTTGTATAAGCGGGAATGAAAGGTTTAGTTTGCCAAGAAACTTAAACTCTTGAGGTCAGTGGTTCTGAAGATCTTCATAGATTCTTTAGAAATTTTACGATTTTCTTCACAGATAACAAGTTCTCTTCGGAATATAGAAAAGAGCATAGATATGTATGAATCTCCTCTTTTTCATATAAAAATGTACTTCTAAATATGTCAACTACTCCAAAATATAAAACAATCATATGAATTATAAAATTATCCTCAGAAATATAAAAATATCATGTCAATTATAAAACTATCCTTCAAAATATAAAACCATCCTCCAAAATAAAAACATATTCTCCGAAAGATAAAACATTCCTCAGTAGTATAAAACTATCCTCCGAAATATAAAACTATACTCTGAATTATAAAACTATCCTCCGAAATATAAAACTATCCTCCGAAATATAAAACTATCCTCCGAAATATAAAACTATCCTCCTAAATATAAGATTATCCTCCAAAGTATAAATCTATCCTCCGAAATATAAAACTATCCTCCGAAATATAAAACTATCCTCCGAAATATAAAACTGTCCTCCTAATTATAAGACTATTCTCCGAATTATACAACTCCGAAATATAAAACTATCCTCCTTAATATAAAACATTCCTTCGAAGTATAAAACTATCCTCCGAAAAATAAAAATATCATGTCGATTATAAAACTATCCTCCGACATATAAGATTATTCTCCGAATTATAAAACTATCCCCCGAAATATAAAACTATCCTCCGAATTATAAAACTATCCTCCGAAATATAAAGCTATCCTTCGAAATATAGAACTATCCTCCGAATTATAAAACTATCCTCGGAATTATAAAACTATCCTCCGAATTATAAAACTATCCTCCGAAATATAAAGCTATCCTTCGAAATATAGAACTATCCTCCGAAATTTAAAACAAATATCTTTATTCCTAATGCTTCTAATTAACTGTACATTAAAAGACCACATCTCTGAAGTATGAATCTTTTTTTTTAAAGATTAAAATGAAATTAAAAGTTCTAAATAAATCTAAACGTTAAAGAACTGAGAATCCGTTTTAAATCCTGTATACTTTAAGTTTTCTTTTGCTCAACTTTAAATTATTTAAATGCAATTTTCTTGAATTTTCTTTTAAACAGGAAAAGTTATATTTTATGCATATTCTGTTAACATTTTGAATAAATGCTTTTCAATATAAATTTTTAATAAATTCAACCCACATAATTTTTGTGAATGATGGGCCCCAGACTTTTTAAATTCCATTTAAATGCGTAATCCTGGAACTCGTTTTTGCGTAATATTGTAAGGATTGGTTGTGAATTGCGTAATTGGTTTATACGCACTACGCAGTTATGGCATGGTATTCAAAGCTCCAGTAAATAATATGTAAATATGTTTTCTTATGGAATATATTTAATAACAGCATGTCATAATGTCAACCAATATTTCTGTATTATTTAATAAAAGGTTATCAGTTTATATGGGTCTACATTGAAAGGAGGGATCCGAAGGAGGGTGATTTGCTTAAATAAAAATAATCCGCGATTCCGATTCTTAATTCTATGTGTGGCCTAGCCTGGGGCCTGGCTGAAAACATGAAAAGTTTCTTAATCGTGAATCGTAAATGGCACCTTGTTGATTAAAGGATTTAAAAAATTATCTTTCTCTGACAGTCCCTTTAAATCCTCCTATCGAACACACACACACACCCAGACACACACACAGACACTCATTAATAAATAAATCAGAGTTAGCTCCCATGGTTCCACTTTACTGTATATAAACGGTAGGAAAACATTAACTACTAAAACATGGTTGCTAGGGTTTAGAAATAAATATTGTGTTTAACCTTTTTTGTCTGTTAGCCTCATTTTTTTGTGTGTGCAAGTTTTGTGTTTTTAATTTTTTTCTGCGTATTTTCCTATTTGGTGCATTATCTGGGTTTAGGTTTCACGGATTTTTTTTCGTTATTCTTTCGTGTTTATAACGTGGTGTTTGTGTTTGTGGTGTGTGTGTTTGTGATCATGTGTTTGCTCTTTATCCTAAATGTTTAGTTACATTGTCATAGAAAACTAGAGCCGGAAATTAAAGAGAGTATCGAATTACAAAACTTGGTTTTGGATTTTATTTTTCCGGTTTTTTTGAATGTAGAAACTATTGCGCAAAATTTTACTGAATAAGAAAGATTATTGACCTCATGAAATACCAGTGTTTATGAAAGAATTTCAAAAACAATATTTATCAGCCAGTTTTAAGTACCAATTTAAATCAAACTGGTTAGTGGTTATGTTTAGTTTTTTAAGTTCCAGGCCCGGGTCATGTTTGTACACATTATGTTTGTACAGTGTCAGTGTACAGTGTTCACCAAAAGTAAAAGCAAACATAATTATTTTACCTGTACAATTTTACAATTCTTTTTAATAACATTTCATTTATAATAAAAATGTTTTTTTCTTTAAATTGTTTTTTCCATTGATCATGATTTATTGTAGTTTTCCGTATATTTCCAGTCATGTTGTCTGAATTTTTTTTATTTTTCATTGTTATTTCATGTTGAATGCTGTTTTTGTATTCTGGTAGAGCAAGGGCAGTTCTCAAGAATCCATTTGTTTTAACATTTCTATTGAACCAGCTTAACTAGGCTTTCTCGCCACAAACTAGTTTTTTTTTCAACAAAATGGCGACAAATTTCAACCAGACTTCAAAATCAAAATTCACACTTTTTTAACGCGAATTTTATTCGATCACGAACTTTTACATACATGTAAATGTTATAAAAGGGACTGTAAGCGTAATGTTTAAGTGACCCTCCTCCATACAAAGATTGCAATGCTGGATTCACATCCTTATAAACCTTTAAATCTATAAAAAATGCCTTTTTTGAAAAGGACAATGCCGACTTTGCATGGAGTGTTACTTGAAATTGCGTTTTAAGTTCCATTAGGGCTTGTTTTGGCGCGATATTTATTTAAAAAAACTCGAATTCCAGAAAACTCTTTTGTTATTGTGTTTTTTGAAAAATTGTGTAACCATCTCGACTTTTGTTTTTGTGGCGAAACTGAATTTATTTTCGTAAAACCCTACACAGAGACATAGACTGCAGCCTGTTATATTTTATCTTTATATTTATTAAAAATGAATTTGTTGCAAAGTTTTAAAGTAAATTATACCTGCAATGTATTTGCTAGAAAAAAGCCTGTAGGAGGGTAGATATAGTAGATGATTAAAACCTGTAGGAGGGTAGATATAGTAGATGATTAAAGCCTGTAGGAGGGTAGATATAGTAGATGATTAAAACCTTTTAGATTTTGGCAAAACAAGAGGTGCACTTATATTTCCAATATTTTATTGCCAATTAAAACTGCTTCCAAAATTTGTCATTTCATGACAGTTTTTGTAGAAGGGTAATACTTAAATCAATTAACAAATTAAAACAAATCTAACCTTCAAAGGAAACTGATTCAGTGGAAGAAGTTTTTTCAATTTTGATCCAGATTGGATTTGACAAGAAAACGATAGTTCTAAGCCGAAATGGACATTTTCTGTCGCCTTATGTTAACTGCAGATCAAGTGTTAAATGATTTTGTTCAATTTTAAAATTTTTGATAATAGAATATCTGATATCTTACTCCCTTGTGTATATTTCAACATATGAAATATTCTCTTCAAGTCAAGAGAGCCCGAGTTATTAAGAATTACAATAGTTCCTTCTTGTTCAACCTGTTGAGCAAGAAGGAACGCGAGGGGGGGGGGAGGCAGAATGGTGTTTTAGATGTGTATTCAAACAATGAGTATATTATTTACTAATTGTAAATATATTTCCAGGAAGTGGAGATTACACCGGAAGATAGATCAGCCGGACACAGAGAAGCAAGAAGATCTTGCTGGTGTTAGTATTCTGAAACCTCTCTGCCAATCACAGGAACATTATCATCTTCATTGTCATCATTAGCTTCATTTTTAACATCATTGTCGTCTTCAATTGGATCATCATTTCCTTCATTTTTAACATCATTTTCTTCAATTAAATCATTATTACCTTAATTTTTAACATCATTGTCTTTAATTAAATCATCATTAGCTTCCTTTTTAACATTAATGTTTTCAATATGATAACCATTAAATATGTGTCTTATTATCTCAATATTATCTTCAATATGATCATCATTTTCTTCTATATTACAATTGTTATTTTAAATATTATCATCGTCATCTTCTATCGATCAACGACATCCTAAATATCATCCTCTTTCGTCTTTTAACCTCAAAATAATCAACAATATTTTCAATAATCTGTATTTCAATTTGTCATCTTTTTGATTATTTTCATCTTATTAATAATTAACAAAAACTTTTTTCCATTTTTGTTTTCTTTTTTTTTGTCTTCTTTTTTTCGAGAATCTCTCATAATAAAGTTTATTTTGTCTCTTTCTTTTTATTCTGTAGATCCTTTGTTTGTCTTGAGTCTTTTATACTCTTCATCCTTTCTCTTTAATCACAAATATTTCCCCTTCTATCATAAAGGAATGATTAATGGTTGATATAGGAAACGNCTGTGCTGTACTATATGAACCGTAATGTTCATATTGTACTGTACTGTACTATAATTGCCGTACCATACTTTCTAAACCATATGTTTTTAGGATAAAAAAGTAGCTTTCTGTTACGTAATGTCAACATAAATCTGTTAGAACTTTAGAACTTACGAGTTTTTGGCGCAGTTTTTCGCTAATTATGATTTAACCAATTTTGTGACTGAAACAAATATTGACAATCCATGGTGATAAGTAAAAATGGAGGAAAATTATTGCGACAATGCAGAAATTAGTTTGAACAGAAGTTAAAAACAGAATTATGGTTGATTTGTTAGAAAAGAAATGAGATTGGAAGATTAAAATCATGACAAGAAAGAATGGAGAAAGAAAGAAAATTTTAGAAATTTACGAAAAGTGAAAAGTCCCACCCTAGTCCCACTCTAGTCCCACTCTAGTCCCACCCTAGTCCCACTCTAGTCCCACTCTAGTCCCACCCTAGTCCCACTCTAGTCCCACTCTAGTCCCACCCTAGTCCCACCCTAGTCCCACTCTAGTCCCACCCTAGTCCTACCCTAGTCCCACTCCAGTCCCACCTTATTCGCAGCCTATTCCCACACTAGTCCCACCCTAGTCCCACGAGGGAGGGGTGTCTGCTCTCAGGGTTTTGGAATTGATCCAAGGGTTTGGAGTAATTTGTGAAAATTTATCCGACCTTTTATGAAAAATCCTTTAAAAAGGGTACTTTAAAACCGAAAATTGAAAAAAGGGCTCCGCTACCCCTTTTTTACCATCTTTCATAAGATATTTGCAGGTATAATGAGCTCCAAACAGAAGGCTCTAAATTTGAAATAGAACAACTATTATTGTGCGAGTGTTGAGCAAAAACGCATTTTTTAATGGCACCAATCAATTTAAGATTATTTCAGGCTAAACATTGACTTCTTCTGAAAAAAAACTTGGAAATAAGATAACTTACTAAGATGTTGAGATGTATTAGACCATCTCAAATGAAACCTTTATGTGTCTAGCAAAAAAAAAATTTGTTTTCTACATTTACCAATAATCTTTAATGTATAAGCTAAAACAAAAGTCGTCAGTTTGCCTAATCAAATCTATATTATCCCACAGGCTACCTGGACTGAAATTTGCGATTTTTCCCCTGCAAAGATCTGAACAAAGACAGTAAAAAAGGGGATAAGTTTTCACAATTTACTTCCAAACCCTGGGAGCAACTCCAAAACCCTGAGAGCAGCCACCCCTCCCTCGTCCCACCCCAGTACACACACCAAACGGAGAAAATAGAGGAAAGTTCATTTCAAGGACAGGATGGGAGGAGAGGGGTGGATGGGTTGGAGGGGGGGGGGGAAGTAATACAACAGTGTTTTATTAATAATAAATTTATTTCCTGGGTTTTATTCTCCCTAGCAGCAGGAACTAAACCCCAAAGGTTTTGTATATTTAATGAACTCATTGAAGGTTAAATCGCAATAAACCCGTTATAAATATTTAAGGCACTAAACTTCATTTCTTGTTAAGCTATCACTCTCACATAAACCTTCCCTTTCATGACATTTTTCACTGATTTGGAAACATTTTTCTGGAATTTATGTAGCTAGCTGAACTGCCCGGCGTTGCCCATGGAATTTAAAAAATCGAAATTTTTTAGCCTGTGTTAACCCCAGGGTACCCAAGAGGTTTCTCAAAATACTTCAGCCAATTTGGTCCTGCCGTTTGGCCAGCTATAGCTAACATATATATATAATGTATGAGCGAAGAGCTTTACTATAAAGATAAGTTCTTGAATAAAAATGTACCTTCTATCTCTTACTTTCTGAGTTTCTCATATCTTTTTATTCCTGATTTTTTGCAAACTTTTTGAAACTTTTCCGAATTGAAAATGATAAACATGAAAGGTTTATGTGGTTCCAAGTTGTAGAATAATATATTAACTGTTAAGCCTGGACTATGTAATTGAAATTCTAAGTTAAGAAGATAAGCTAAGATTAATATCTGGAAAGGAACGGTTGTAATTAGGTTAAATACAGCGGGGCCCATAAAACTATGATCTAGGAAGTCCAGCAGCTTGTAACTGATCTTATTAGGTGACTTGGGTTTGTGTACACTGCACATTTAAGTTTTCATATGTTAATTATCTATGTAATAAAACAAGAAATTCGTTTACATATATGTTGCGTATAGCCGGCCAAACGGATGGACCAATTGGGCTCAAATTTTTTGTGGACACTCATGGGTGGTCGGGGGGTGTTAAAGGCTAAAAAAATCGAAATAAAATTTTTTTTCACGGTCAACGCTGGGCCCTTCAGCTATTTTAAAATAAAAGAATTTTGTCTGATCTTCCACTGTTTTCTGGGTCTCACTGTATCTATCTTTTAACAGGACAAAGTTTTTAATTTATTTGATTAGTTTAAGATTAAATGTTTATTTCAACAGATAATAAACAAAATATATTTTCCTAACTGGTTAGTTATGAAGAATTGTTGAAAAGAAATCAAATCAACCATATTTGAAGATTCCTTGATAATTCTGTTATATTTAATTTCAAATCCTTTAGAACATAATTCTTCAAAATTATTAAATATTACATCCAACTTTAAAATGTATTTATTTATGAAATTTAAAATTCAAAAAATTTACACAAATATCAGTTTTGTTCTGAAATGATCTTAAGTATGTAGAAAAGCTTTCAAACTCGCCCCCGGCCTAATTTTACCAGAAATTGATTAATTTTATAATTGTAATTTCATGGTTTTGGGGTTGCACTTTCTGTTCTGTTCGGTAGAAAGGAATTTTGTAGGGGGAAGGTTTAATTTTTTTCATTTTAGCGGAAGCGTGGCCCCCGCCTTGTAGCCCATATCTTCCCCCCCCCCATGACTGCATGTGCCAGATATTGAATAATTATGAAAATGTCAATGAATGCGTTATTTGAGAGATATCGAGATAAATATTTGATGGTTTCAAGATTACAACTTAAACTAGTTATATCCAGATCTGCTGATCTTGGATCCGTTAGCACTTATTCAACTGCATTTAAAGATATGGGGGGGGGGGGCCCTTCCCCAACTCTAGCATTGGGAAAGAGAGGGGGGGGGGTATGATAATGATTTAAACAATACATGCAAACATTGTGAATAATAATATGTCTTTCTTATTGATTATTGACGAATTCCATAGCATGATTTTTCATTTTTAGAATGAATATCAGATTTCTAGAACAAAGGGGGGTTTTCCCCTAAAATGTGCTGAATGTATGTACATTTCAAAGAAATTGTACAATACATGTGAACCCTATCAGTTGGTTGTCGCTGAATAAAGTTTAAAAAACTTAAAATAATATTTTATAGATATTTGTAAAAAGCTTGAAGTTAATATCAATGGTTGTATTTTGATATTTTATTGTTTTATTAATTTCCATATTTTAGTATGAGATACTCTTCTGCATACAGGAAGAAGCAGATGTTCATACTCAAGCAATTATTAAGGTAAAAAAAAATATTTCCAAAAAATTAAATATTTCCTAAAAATCAGTCCATTTTCCTTGTTTTTCTTTTACGATTTTTTTAACTCTTCTACCCTATCCATGCTCCCTATTGTGTACTCCTATCCATGCTCCCTATTGTCTACTCCTATCCATGCTCCCAATTGTCTACTCCTATCTATCCATGCTCCCTATAGTGTACTCCTATCCATGCTCCCTATTGTCTACTCCTATCCATGCTCCCAATTGTCTACTCCTATCCATGCTTCCAATTGTCTACTCCTATCTATCCATGCTGCCTATTGTCTACTTCTATCCATGCTCCCTATTGTCTACTCCTATTCATGTTCCCTATTGTCTACTCCTATTCATGTTCCCTATTGTCTACTCCTATTCATGCTTCCTATTATCTACTCCTGGGGATCCCACATTGGGGGTCTTTCACATTCTTTTTCATTTCATTTAATTTCATTTCATACATGCTCCCTATTGTCTACTCCTATACATGCTCCCTATTGTCTACTACTTATATCCATGCTCCATATTGATTACTCCTATCCATGCTCCCTATTGTCTACTCCTGTCCATGCTCCCTATTGTCTACTCCTATTCATGTTCTCTAGATTATCTATGTCTCTAAATTAACTATATCTCTAGATTATCTATATCTCTAGATTATCTATATCTCTAGATTATCTATATCTCTAGATTATCTATATCTCTNCGCCCGGCCGCCCCCCCTAGTTGCGCCTCTGTAAATAATGATCTAAACTGGCAAAACACCTAAATTTCTTTTATTGGTAAAACTCTAAAATTTCATCTTAATGTAAAAAAGTTAAATTTAGAAAATGAACAGCTTAATGCTTTTATGAATATTTTGTTAGAATATGTAGTGAATGTGTTCTTTATCTTATGTCAGTGTATAAACTAAAGAAAAATGAACAAGAATGAAATGCAAATCTAAGTTAGAATTACAAGTTTTTTGTTGCCGAATTTCATGAAGATTTCAAAAAGATTAATATAAATAGATTTTATCCATCTAAAGTGAAAATAAAGAACTAAATCTGTATATATTTATCAAGACGACATTAACGTAACTTGTCCATCTTTCAACAGCGACTTTTATTTTCCAGGAGGGAGGGGGGTTTCACTGTACTGATTGCAAATTTCTCCCTGAGATTGAACTTCTTACCTCAAACTTAATAAATTACATAAGTTGGTAAAAAGTATAATTAGTTCCACACAGTCTAATCTTAAAAGATTAATGAAGGATTTAGCTTTATCCGATATTAGCATCTTTAGACGTTGACAAACTCTTTAACTCTTTATCTGTAAGACTGTAATCCCTTTTATACTTCAACTGAAATTCCTTTATCTTTAGCTGTAATCCCNGATACATAAACTGTAATCCTTTTAACTCTTCCCCTGTAATCCCTTTAACTCTTCAACTGTAATCCCTTTAACTCTTCAATTGTAAACCCTCTTAACTCTTCAACTGTAATCTCTTTAACTCTTCACTGTAATATCTTTTAACTCTTTAGCTGTAATCCCTTTTATACTTCAACCGTAATCCCTTTAACTCTTCAACAGTAATCCTTTTAACTCTTAAACTGTAATCCCTGAAACTCTTCAACTCTAATCCGTTTAACTCTTTAACGCTAACCCCTCTAACTCTTCACTATAACTTACTTAGCTCTTCAACTGTAATCCCCTTTACTCTTCAACTGTGATCCCTGTTACTCTTTAACTGTAACCCTTCAACATTTCAACTGTAAATTTTATCAATGTTTACCTCTCTGTTTAGAATCTCTGTATATCTACCTCTCTGATCAGGAAAGCTGTTACCAGTGAACCTCTCTGTCTAAGATACTTTGTTAATATTGAACCTCTCTGTTCAGAAACTGTGTGACTCCTACCCTGACGTTGATGTCTCCATCTACATTGGCGGCGAGGAGGTTGGGGTCAACCCAAAGATCAACAATATGACCCCAGCCTACAGAGCTGCTAAATATCCACTAGTTCTAGTCTCTGATGCTGGCATCAAAAGTATGAAATATTTCTCTAATAATGAAGAACATGTTGTGTTGAATAAAAATTTATAAATATTTATTATCATCAATTAATCTACTAATAATATATTATTTGCTCCTATTATTTAATCAAGCTTTTTTTCATTTTTTTTCACCAGGACTCGGGAGCATATGTAATGTAGGAAAGGAAATTTGACCGGGTCTTAAAGTACTTAATTTTTGGTTTATAAATTGATAATTGTTTCTTTTTATTTTAGTGAAAGAGGATACACTGCTTGATATGGTTCAATGTATGAAGGAAAAAGTTGGGTTAGTTCATCAGGTGGATTTTTTTTAATTTATAAAAAAAAATATTTTTTTGTGAATTCCGTGAACACGTGTTTTGACACATGTTAATAATTAAGAAAGAGTAAGAGTCGCCCTCATTTTCTCCTGGATTTGATTGCTATAGATAGATAGTCTAGACATTTGATTTTTATAATTTTAAACGTAAAATCTAACCCGCCCGGCATTTCCGCTTCACGCATATAGTTTAAACAATAAAGGATTATTGAATACATATGAGTACAAGTTTTAGGGTTAAAATATACGAACGTTATCAAAAGAATTTGAACAAAGTTTATCTCTCTTGTCGGTGTATGATTCCTTCTATATGTATACTTTCTATCTGTTTTTTTGGATGTCCGATCATAACTCGGGAACATGTTGACCAATTTTCCTCAAATTTTATTGTGGATATCTGTAGAACAATGCGCATGTTCTTTATATGTTAGGTTAAGTGGGTTAACTTTAAAGGAAAAACTTACTTTCCAGGTAAAGCTGGCTTTCCAAGCTAGTTTGACTTTGAATAATAAACCCCGAACAACTCAAAATATTGATAAAATTAAGTTTTTGGGGTAAAGAGATTTTGATCTTACTCTTCATATTTTTTATATTTAATTGTATCATGTATTGTATATATATAACATCATTTTGCTATTTCTTTTCAACGTAATTTAATCTAAAAATTAAGGGTTCTTTATAAAAGGTTCTTTTAATTAATTCTAAAGTTCAAATAATTTTTTAAAAAATTGGAATTTTCTTTAAAATTGAAATATATTCGAATTTGGCTTACAGAAATAAAAAAAATATCTTCCATTATTTTTTACATTAAGTTTTTTTTACAATAAAGTTTTGTTTTAGAATTTAAAAGGTCTTTTTCTTGTGAAATTTGATAATTAAACGGTAGACTAAATTTATGCATGCATTAGGTAGGTTTGACCAATGAAAAAAAGCTATAAAGAGGGTATAAAGTTTGTTTACAAAGACGACATTTCTTAAACAAGTTTTAGTTAACTAGGCTTTGATTTTAATTTTGAATTGTTGCTCTATCTCTGAGGCATATTCTCTTCCTAAATTATATTAAAGTAACTTAAAAAGTTTTCACGGATTTATCGTTTTTTTTCCGTGGATTTTGTCCGACAAAAAAATAGTCCCGGATCGGTTCAGTCGTCTCATTTTTTGTTTACATTATAACAGCTGTTCTTAAACGTCATAGTTGATTTGTAAACAACCCCCTTTATATCCCGTTTCTTAGTTGAAATTATCTCAAAAAGATAACATGAAGAAAACATTTAAACTACTGTAAAAACGATGGCCAACCCGATTCAATAACTGCAACATTTTGCACAAATGTTACTTTCATGTAATATTGTCGCCAATTTTTCTGCAAAGAAAATTCAATATTTGCAGACTGTCTGGTCACTCTAGTTTTATTTTAGTTTTAAATTTGATATTTTTCTAGATGCCGTTTAGTTGTGACAGAACAGGTCTTCCTGCCATACTTGAAAAGGTAAAAACTATGATTGGACATAACACCCCAAAATATTGATAAAATTAAGTTTTTGGGGTAAAGAGATTTTGATCTTACTCTTCATATTTTTTATATTTAATTGTATCATGTATTGTATATATATTTAGTTAGAATTCCTTGAGTTGTCAAATTCCTCTTATTCGTCTTATTCGTCTTATTCGTCTTGTTTGTCTTATTCGTCTTATTCGTCTTATTCGTCTTATTCATCTTATTCGTCTTGTTCGTCTTATTCGTCTTATTCGTCTCATTTGTCGTATTCGCCTTATTCGTCTTGTTCGTCTTATTTGTCTTATTCGTCTTGTTCGTCTTATTTCTCTTATTCGTCTTATTCGTCTTATTAGTCTTATTAGTCTTATTCGTCTTATTCGTCTTATTCGTCTTATTCGTCTTATTCGTCTTATTCTTACTCGAGTGCATTTTCTGGTAGGATTAAACTATTTTGTAAGGATCTGTGTACTTTAATGTACTAATTGAAGACTGTACAGTGTTTGTACGTCGTGCAATGTTTAAACAAAGCAGAAAACCAATATCACGGTAGATAGATAGATACATAAATTACATGGTAGAAAGGGGGTTAGATTGATAAAGGGATAAACGAATAGATAGAGAGAGAGATAGATTTAGTCTATATAGATATATATAAATTTTAAGAAAAAGATCTAAAGTTGAACATAGATTATTATAAATAGATATAAATAAAGAGCATTCAGAGTATTTTTTTATTGTTTTTAAAACATCTTTGCTGGACAGGGTGTTTAAAGATTTACAATCTTCTGCAGCAAATTAAAAAATAGATAGAGAGAGGGATAAATAAAGATAACAATTACAGATGGACTTAAAAATGGGAACTCTACGTGCCCCTTTTTAAGCCCCCCCTTTAATCCCCTGTTCATTATCATGTATGACACTAACAAACATTTACTAAGCTTTATTAACATTGTCTATACATACTGTTTGGTTAGTGTACGTTAAAGAGAACTCCCGGGTTTTTATGATTCATATGAATATTTCCTTAAAATCGTCATTCATGCTTTATATATTAGGATAGATATCTTCAGTAATTAACCTTAACCTCCTATTACGTGTCCTTTGTTTAAATACCGCATGTATTGAATAAAAGATAAGCCAGGCCCTACAGCCTTCGGAGAATGGAATTTTGTGAGCTTAAATCCAGTTTTAAATTGGCTGGCATCACTGTTTAAAGATCAAACCTCCACGAGATTTTTTAATATGTCCATTTTAAAAGAAAAATGCAATTTAGCGTAAAAAATGGTCATATCTCAAAATCAGCAAACCCCATGAACGTTTAAATTTTTCATTTCTCCAAATAAACCAAACCCAATTTTTAGAATTTCCATATCTTCAAATTTGAAAATGCCATTCAAATCTCTCTCTCAAAAAAATGTTAAAAATTCAAATTTTGGTGATGTACCACCTTACGCCTACCAGTTGGGTTCTGGGTCGGAGCCGCTGATTATGATGGGGGAACAGCTGATTTTGTCCTTCACATTCTACACTTTCGATGTTGGGGAATGGCGGTTTCAGGATTTAAGCTCTATTGCTAAAAAGTCCTATTTTTTACCCTACTGAAATTACAAGTTCTTTAGTTTAGGGTAGGCAATTGTCTTAATAATCCATTTATTTATCTTATAATGATATAAAAAAGTATTATGAATTGAACTCTGAACATTAAACACATCATATTATTCTAATAAACGGAGAATTATTTCTTATTTCCTGCTAATATTATTGATCTTTTAGTAAATAATGCTTCTTAACCCTAAACAGGCTAGAGGGGGTCTTTCACGCCTCCCCCCTCTAGTTTTTTATCCTCGCACTCTCATTTTTGAAACTATTACTGTGAAATTTTGTGACTTTTAATGAATAGAAATTTAAAGAAGTTTAAAAAACACATTCTTTTAATGCATAGGGTAGGGTACAGGGCGGGAAAAAGTCCGGAAAAAATCAAAAAATTTTACACTTTTTAGGCCATTTTATTTGCATCTTTTTCAACCCTCCCTAGCACCCAAACTATTAGTTATCGGTCAAATTTTTTTCTTCAACGAGCTGGCCTTGGGCGATGAACATGCATTTTAACCCTGTACATATTCTCTAAGGTATTTTTCTAGGGGGGGNCCCCCCCCCCCCGGCAGATTCAGACCCACAAACTTTATAGGGTTAAATTATGATAATTTTTATGTTTATTTTTAGAGTTAATAATAAAAGTATACCACAAGAAGACTGAAAGTAAAAAAGGAATTGTTGTCCAAAATAAAAAAAATTTTAAAAATCCTTTCAATCTAAGATAATTTAGTTTTCTTGGGCCGCCAGAAATAAAGGCATTTAAAAAACTGTTCTGAAATTGAGGCAAGTCTCTTTGGGTGCATCGCCATTTTTTCCAGCTTGACCAACATGTCGGTGGTCATCGATGACCTGTTCCAGGTCAAAAGCCTTCGGAGTAATGACTTCAGAAAAATACAAGGGGGTTACACCCCCCCCCCAACTTTACTCAGGGGGGGGCGGGTAATGGGACTACCCCCCACCCCAAAACCGCCTATGATGGGGGGGGGGTTAGCTTTTTTACACTTTCTGTTTATTTATCTCCCTCTTTTCCTTTTATCTCTTTGATATTCCTGTTTCTCTCTCTAAATCTCTAAATATCCCTGTTTCTCTCTCTGTATCTCTAAAAATCCCTGTTTCCAATTTAAATTTTCATCTCTCTAAATATCCCTTTTTCTCTCTCTGTATCTCTAAATATCCCTGTTTCTCTTTCTATGTCTCTAAATATCCCTGTTTCTCTCTCTGTATCTCTAAATATCCCTGTTTCTCTCTCTCTATCTCTAAATATCCCTGTTTATCTCTCTATATCTCTAAATATCCCTGTTTCTCTGTCTTCTCTCTCTATCTCGTTATCTATAGTCTCAAAGGTATCTAAAAAATGTATTAATATAATTAAANATATTTCTGCTATACTGTATTCTACTCATATTTCTTCTATACTGTATTCTACTCATATTTCTTCTAGACGATATTCTACTCATATTTCTTCTAGACCATATTGTACTCATATTTCTTCTATACTGTATTCAACTCATATTCTGAACAGCTTTCAGATCACTTCTTTTACAGCTCTCTAAATACTAGTCATGCATATTAAATATTTTGAACCCATCCTAACTTACGCGCGATGGTACGGCTTTCGATTGATTGGTCTTGGTCGATTGATATCAATAGTTGCAAGAAAAATTTTACAAATGACGAATCTTTTTATTACCAGGTATACTTTGGAACGGGGCACGCTCGTATTTATCTCTCTGCCAACTTACTCGGCATCAATTGCGCGACGGGGATGTCTGCGTTGATGCGGAAGCAGCTGTTAGATAATGCCGGGGGATTGGAAGCTTTTGGATGCTTTCTAGCAGAGGACTTCTTCTTTGCTCAATCCATTCAGGTCTTTATTTTTTCATTTATTCATTTATTCATTTATTCATTTATTTATTTATTTATTAATTTATNTGTATTCATGTATTCATGTATTCATGTATTCATGTATTCATGTATTCATGTATTCATGTATTCATGTATTCATGTATTCATGTATTCATGTATTCATGTATTCATGTATTCATGTATTCATGTATTCATGTATTCATGTATTCATGTATTCATGTATTCATGTATTCATGTATTCATGTATTCATGTATTCATGTATTCATGTATTCATGTATTCATTTTATTCATTTTATTTAAATTCTTTTAAAAATTATTACTCATATAACTTAAAAAATATATTAACCGGAAAAGATTTTTTCTTTTAAGAATATCAAAAGTCAAACTCCTCCATTCGTAATGATATGAGGGTTAGAATGTTTATTCCTTGATAGTTTCATTATAATTCATATATTCATAATATTATTCTAACTTTTCAACATGTTTGTTTCCAAGAGCTAATCATTCATTCATTCATTTACATTCTTTTTAACCTTCTATTCATTTTTTATCCTTCCAACCTTCCAGTTTGCCATTCACTTATTCTTCCTTCCATCATTCCATTCATCCTTTCATTCATCCTTTCAATCTTCCAACCTTCCATTTATTTATCCTTTTTTAACCTTGTATTCATTTATTAATCCTTCCAACCTTCTATTCATTTATTCATCCTTCTAACCTTCGATTCATATATTCATCCGTCCAACCTTGTAATCATTTATTCATCCGTCCAATTTTCTATTCATTTATTCATCTTTCCAACCTTATATTCATTTATTCATCCTTCCAACCTTCTATTCATTTATTCATCCTTCTAACCTTCTATTCATATATTCATCCGTCCAACCTTGTAATCATTTATTCATCCGTCCAATTTTATATTCATTTATTCATCTTTCCAACCTTATATTCACTTATTCATCCGTCCAACCTTCTATTCATTTATTCATTCGTCCAACCTTCTATTCATTTATTCATCCTTCCAACCTTGTTTTCATTTATTCATCCGTCCAACCGTCTATTCATTTATTCATCCGTCCAACCTTCTATTCATTTATTCATCCGTCCAATCTTGTATTCATTTATTCATCCTTCCAACCTTCTATTCATTTATTCATCCTTCCAACCTTCTATTTATTTATTCATCCTTCCAACCTTCTATTCATTTATTCATCCTTCCAGCCTTCTATTCATTTATTCATCCTTCCAACCTTCTATTCATTTTTACATCACATAACAGATTTTCTGATTTAGCCAAATAACCAACCTTTTTCAAAAAACACTGTAACCTCTATTTTTGTAAGATATATATTTAAAAGATCTTTTTCTATAATTTGCAGCTTTTAAGAATATAATGATATACAAAAAATAAATTCCAAAATATAATTTTATTGTAAAACTCTACCTGTGTTTGCTTGCAGCACGGTTTGGGTATTTTTTCCAATTAAATATTTAAAAACTACTTCCTCGCGTATTTTTCCTTTCTATTTTAATTTGCAAAATATAACTTATTATTTTATTTTTCATTTCATTAAAATATAGAAACTTTTATATTTTAAAGTACTTATGCGTAGATAGAAATCTTTATCGATTAATCTAGTTATAATTCCCCCCCCCCAAGTCTACATAATGATTTTGATTATAAAAAATTAGATTTAGTTTTTAAAAAAAACTTGAATTTTTTTCAGGGTCATTTCATAAATCTTAATTAAGCGCCTTTTTGGAAAAATTTGTATTTTTATGTGTTTTTACATTTATGGTATGTTTTCGTTTGATTTCAAATTAATGTCATTCTCTTCCAATTATTGGATTAATGCTAATTTTCAATTTGTTTAACTCCTTTCATCTAAAAAGGAAATAAATAGTTTTTCATTTTCCAATTACTTTTTTACTTACATTTCTAAAATGTGTACGTTCTTTAATCAATTTTAAAATTCTTGTCAAATACTCGAATAAGAATTTTCTTAACATGTTGTATTTGAAGTTCAATATTTTGCGTAAATTAAATGTTTTTATTTTTAATTTACGCAGAATAATCTCTAATTCAATCAATTGAATTTTGAGTGAATCATTTTACCCAATTTTTTATTGCTTTTGCTTACCCATAATATATCACTTATAATGTTTATAAATAAATTTTATGAAATGGTTAGCATCCGAAATTTTTTCGATTTATTTAAAGAATTGCACTCTTAGTGTATTATCAAAATGAAGTTTTAATCTCTGTTTGTTGTCAAAACTCAGGAACTCCTTGACCGATTTGCCTCAAATTTTGGTTGGGGAACTTAGGAGACCCACCGGAAGGTTCTTAACTTAGTTTTTGAGATTTTAAGTTAAGTGGGCCGATTTTTATGTGGAAAAATAGCTTAAATCGTAATTTACGACAAAGTGCAGACAAACGGCACGGCGCTTGGATTAAATAAAGTTAACGGTGGGAGTAAATAAAGTAAACGGTGGGAGTAAATAAAGTAAACGGTGGGAGTAAATAAAGTAAACGGCGGGAGTAACTAAAGTAAACGGTGGGAGTAAATATTAGTACCCTGGGCAACGATGTGTTCCCAGTCTAGTGTTAACACAACGTTGTTATTTAGGATCAAGGCTACCACATTGTTATTAGCTCCCAGCCAGCCTCACAGAACCCAGGGCAATCATCTATCACATACTTCCAGAATAGAATATCTAGGTAATAATATTTGAACCCCCCGCCCCTTCGTATCCATTATAACCATCTTAATATTTACATGAACTGTAGTTCAACAGGCGGGCAGAATTTTAAAAGGATTATAAGCGTAAGTTCAAGTGTCCCTCCAAGAAAGATGGCAATACCCGATACAAAACAGCATCTTAGTATGAATTATAATCTTCATGACAGAAACAATCTCAAGAATTGACGAGGGTCAACCCGGTCCGAAATATATTTTCAATAAATGTGGAATTAGCATCTACTTTTTTTTCTACAGAGGTTTGGTCCATCACCAGCACCGTATTTAAAAGTAAAAT